>NC_090266.1:622229329-622533133 GCF_040414725.1 Anabrus simplex | reverse complement strand
CGCTCAGGTGGCAGATTCCCTATCTGTTGTTTTCCTAGCCTTTTCTAAATTATCGCAAAGAAATTGGAAAATTATTGAACATTTCCCTTGGTGAGTTATTCCAATCCCTAACTCCCCTTCCTAAAAACGAATATTTGCCCCAATTTGTCCTCCTGAATTCCAACTTTATCTTCATATTGTGATCTTTCCTACTTTTAAAGACACCGCCCAAACTTATTCGTCTACTGATGTCCTCCCACGCCATCTCTCCTCTGACAGATTGAACATACCACTTAATCGAGCAGCTCATCTCCTTTCTCCCAAGTCTTCCCAGCCCAAACTTTGCAACATTTTTGTAACGCTTCTCTTTTGTCGGAAATCACTCAGAACAAACCGACCTACTTTTCTTTGGATTTTTTCCAGTTCTTGAATCAAGTAATCCTGGTGAGGGTCCCATACACTGGAACCATACTCTAGTTGGGGTCGTACCAGAAACTTATAAGCCCTCTCCTTTACATCCTTACTACAACCCCTAAACACCCTCATAACCATGTGCAGATGTCTGTACCCTTTATTTACAATCATATTTATGTGATTACCCCAATGAATGTCTGTTCGTATATTAACACCTAGGTACTTATAATGATACCGTACCCAAAAGGAATTTTCAACCCATCAACACAGTAACTAAAACTGGGAGGACTTTTCCTATTTGTGAAACTCACAACCTGACTTTTAAACCCGTTTATCATCATACCATTGCCTACTGTCCATCTCACAACACTATCGAGGTCACCCTGCAGCCGCTCACAATCTTGTAACTTATTTATTACTGTGTACAAAATAACATCATCTGCAAACAGCCTTATCTCTGATTCCACTTCTTTACACATATCATTGATATATATAAGAAAACATAAAGGTCTAATAATACTGCCTTGAGGAATTCCCCTCTTAATTATTACAGGGTCAGATAAAGCTTCGCCTACTCTAATTCTCTGAGTTCTATTTTCTAGAAATATAGCCACCCATTCAGTCACTCTTTTTTCTAGTCCAATAGCACTCATTTTTGCCAGTAGTCTCCCATGATCTACTCTATCAAATGCCTTAGAAAGGTGAATCGCAATACAGTCCATTTGGCCTCCTGAATCCAGGATATCTGCTATATCTTACTGAAATCCCACAAGTTGAGCTTCAGTGGAATAACCTTTCCTAAACACAAAGTGCCTTCTGTCAAACCAGTTATTAATTTCGAAAACATGTCTAATATAATCAGAAAGAATGCTTTCCCAAAGCTTACATGCAATGCATGACAAACTGACTGGCCTGTAATTTTCAGCTTTATGTCTATCACCCTTTCCTTTATACACAGGAGCTACTATAGCAACTCTCCATTCATTTGGTATAGCTCCTTCAACCAAACAATAATCAAATAAGTATTTTAGATATGGTACTATATCCCACAATGGGACTACCTTTTGAGTTGTTTAGGAAGCACAGGGAGAACTTGGGTATGTGTGAAGTAATATGTAATAAGTAAGTAAGGAAAATTGAGGAGGAGTGTCAGCAAGCAGTAATTTCTCATAGGTGTTTTTCTGTTTATTCCTTGTATTTTCGCTTTTGTTCTGTAAGATTGGTATTCTGGTGTGTAGTTTCATTTGTATGCATTGTTTCGAGCATACAAATAGATGGAGAGGGCGCTCTCTATGTTTCTACCCGCCAAGCATGGCACCAACATCAAGCTCTGAGCGATCTGCTAACGTGGCCGACTAAATAACTCAATCAGTCCCATTACACCTAAAATATTTATCTTCAAAGAAAATTTGAGAGTATACATACTTAATGCAGCTGATAACCTCAATGTTCTGCCCCTAAGGGCAACTATCACCACCACTATCACAATTATTCGCAAACCTTCAAATTTACTGTAGTTTATAGATGTGCAATACAGTCATGCATGTTGATAATTACTGTTTTACAGGGCCACACATTTAAGTTATCAGCCATTATCATGAATGAACGCGCACACAACAACCTAATATCTAGGTTATCAGCCATTATTATATATTATACAGTATATGAAACACACACACCACAAGTCCTTCAACACTTCTAAACGCTCAGGCTATATCAAATTATAACTGAGTAAATGAAGGCTAATGATATGTACCATTCACAAAACTGTCCTTAAAAATGTAACATAATTTGCAATATGATGAAGGAGAGAAAGCCATGTAGGCTACAACTCACCAAACCGCTGCAGCCAGTCAATACAAAAATGTATGATACAGTGCAGGAAACAAATATTTACATGTAAGTCATACACCATTCTTCTCCAGGATGAAGATCAGGAATTATGTGAAAACCTGAAAACTGCATGTCTTGACAATATTGTCCTAAATCACTGATGACTGAACAATATGTATTTGTTCAATACACTTCTTACTTTCTTTTTGCCTCTTTTCTCTTCTTCCTTAGAACATTCATGTCACATTGTGGAACTGACGTAAAACTTCACAATTAACATCAAGTCCATTTCATGGCTCTGTGCAAATTCTTGATTAAGCAAATGGTCCTTTATGCCATAAAACAAGGTTCAATTCACTGACCTCAACAGAGGACGTTCTGATGAACTTCTTTGCCCCTTAGTACATTCATACTTCTGAGTGCACTTTTAGTCAACTTACACAACTCTATCACTTATTTGGAGAGCACGATTAATCCCCCGCCTCCAGAGTACATCTTCCCCTTGAATAAGGCATAGTCAGTGTAGTTCTCTCTGGCATTTCTCAGAGCGTTCAAGCATACTGCACATCCAGCAATACATGTTCCTCTTCTAGCTGTATTTCCACTAGTTTTACTATGTATGTCCATTTTATTGCATCACCTTCATTGTTAAAAATTGAGCCCAAACTAGCCAAAGATCTCTTCACCAATTTGAGCAAGTAGCAAATATCTAGAAAAATAATTACTGGCTCTTTTGTCACTGGGTGTTCAAATGACCAGTGTCATGCAATATGGTCAGAGCAGTAGTTACTAAATATCCCTTAATTTCTCCTGACAAACTATCAGTTAAAAAATAAGCAATGGGAACCTTTCAATGGTCATTGGTGACGTTTATCAGAAATACAAGGGTCCCCTTTGCTTCTGGGAGTGAATCATCATCGACATCACTCCCCATGTCCACATAACCACATATGCACTTTCCATCCCATTCTGTCTTCATCCTGATGGACATGTCATCAACAATGAGGCTACAAATGACAGGTTTACCCCTGGCATTACCCTCTTCCACTACAAGCTTTAGAGTTGTTAGTGCTTCTTTTGTAAAGCCAGGAGAGCCATCTACAATTTGGTACAAATTCCTAAGAGTACATGGATGAGGCAAGCATACACTGAACACCTTCCTTACAGTCATAAGCTTTACTGGAATAAAAATGCAAATTCAGGGAAAGCATCGCAACCCTTGAGAATATTGTTGCTGTCTGTTCACCAGCATTTTTCGAAACAGTTCTTCAGTAGGACCGGAGAAGGAAGCATGTGAAGGTAAAACAAAAAGTATTTTCCTGGAAGGAGTGTGGGAAAACTGACGGAAACCATTCTCAGTGTGGCCACTGTCAGGACCGGGATTCGAATCTTGTATCTCCGGACACCCGGCTCGCCGCACAGTCACGGTGCGCGACGTAGAGCTATGCTGTAAGGTCCAGAAATATATTTAGAAAATGTTCAAAGTAATGTAAGTCCACGATGTGAGTCTTAGAAGGGATTTCGAACTTTGGTCTAAGTAGTATAAGTCAGAACTAAACAATTTTTCTTCTCCTTCTTCTACTGATTTTCCCACACTTGTGGGGTCGCGGGTGCGAACTGTAAACTGTGTTTCACATGTGGCCTTCGGTCCTGTTTTACGTCAGGATGCCCTTCCTGACGCCAACCCTATATGGAAGAATATAATCACTACTGCATGTTTCTGTGGTGGTTGGTAGTGATTTGTGTTGTCTGAATATGAAGAGGGAAGTGTTGGGACGAACACAGTACTCTGTCCGAGAGCCATAAGAATTAATCAGACGCTATTAAAATCCCCAGCATAACCGGAAATCGAACCCGGGACCCTCTAAACCGAAGGCCGCAACGCTGACCATTCAGACAAGGAGTCGGACAAGTCAGAACTAAACTATATGTACAATATTTCATTTGGCCGTAATGGTACAAGTAAACATGTTAAAATCCATGTAGGGGATAAGGGAACAAGTCATGGGCACGTTAGCCCATACACTAAGGGTGAAACCTTACTCTTTCTCCCCTGTAATGTTAAGGTAGTGATTTATAGTTACTTTTCTTGCTGTTGGTTTTTTTTTTGCAGTGTTGGTAACCACACAGTTTAGAGACCCTACTTACCGATACAACGTCTAACCGTTAATCTGGCACGTTGGCAACGTTCAGTCATAGTTGTTGCCTGAATTACGTATTCCCACTGCAGTACTGTTAAAATCACTAGTGATACATTTGCGAGTATATTTAAAGCATATTTTCTTTTCCTGCGGGATTGTAAATCTATTTGGCTACTACCAGGTAAGTAGAATTGTGGCATGTTCGAATAATACATTTAATAACATAGTTTGTGTGAAATGATGAACACATCATTTTATTAATTACGTTCCTATTTCGTAGAGAATTCGATTGGAATGTCTAAGAAGCAAGAAAAATCTGCAAGAACTACTCCGTAAAGGAAAGCAACGTTACGTCCTTTACAAAAATAATGTCAAGAAATGCTTATACATTGCTACGAGCAATTGAAACACGAAGATGACGAAGAAGGTGGTGGTGATTATTGTTTTAAGAGGAAGTACAACTAGGCATATAATATTACTGGATATTTGTATCAGTAAATTACTTGTATTGTAGACCTATTTATTACGCTTATTCTGTATTCGGCAATCCCCACCTGAATCAATGCATGATATCTGACTGTTGAACACCTTCCAAGCTTCTTATTTCTTAGTGCCTGATATAGAATCACTGTTCGCAGCAATTACATTTGTTCTAAGGTATTAAAATTAGTTTTTATACTTATATCATTAATACAGGTGATCGTGGACTTCTAATCTAGATATAGGCCTACTAATGGAAAAACATTCATGACAGATGTAGTAATTCATTGACTTCATCATCAGTCGTAGTGATACGAGTTTCAAAATTAACTGAGGTAAGTATTTATTTTAATCTTGTAGTCATGTTAGGTAACTTCACTAGGAATCTATTGCAACATCATTTATAGAAATTGGCACGAAGGTGAGATAACCTCCCAGAAATGGTTTGTGCTTGTATCGACATACAGCTGAGCCCCTTGTAACACTCTTTTTTCTCCCCACAAGAGAAGTTGCAACTGTAAGAAAGGTTTTCGACCACATGAAAGCTTATTGTGACACTTATTTGTACAAGGGCTCAGAAACGTCATTAAGAAGAATTTTGAAGGCCATGGGATTTGAGTGGAGTAAAGGGGATCCCAATGCGTATGTTAGATTAAATGAAGACATATGTTTTAAGATATCCTGTTTTCTGAGGGAATACATGCGAAATAAGGATAGTGAGAAACCAAAACCTGTTGTTTTCTTGGATGAGACTTGGATTTTTATGAATGGTAAATATATACACTACTGTATGTTATATATTATATTTTATACAAAAATCGTAGAATAACTCATCTTCATCAGGTGTCTTTGGTTTCAAATGTGAATTTCTCTTTAAGGGTCACCCACACACTCCTGGAATAAACCATACAAATCTGGACATGATGTTCAAGAAGTAATTCGTCGACCTGTGTCTGAGGGAGGAAGACTGGTTATTGTTCATGCTGGAACGAAAGATGGCTTTGTACCTGGTATGTTCTTACTTTATTTTACTTCATTTTATTATAGTGAGCTGATCTCTCTTTACATAGTTACGAGGGTATTTAGGGGTTGGGGCGAGTTGGCCGTGCGCGTAGAGGCGCGCGGCTGTGAGCTTGCATCCGGGAGATAGTAGGTTCGAATACCACTATCGGCAGCCCTGAAGATGGTTTTCCGTGGTTTCCCATTTTCACACCAGGCAAATGCTGGGGCTGTACCTTAATGAAGACCACGGTCGCTTCCTTCCAACTCCTTGGCCTTTCCTATCCCATCGTCACCAAAAGACCTATCTGTGTCGGTGCGACGTAAAGCCCCTAGCAAAAAAAAAATAGGGGTTGTAGTAGGTTGTAGCACATACGTCTCTGGTAAGACCCCAACTTGAGTATAGTTCTTGTGTATGGGACCCTCATTTGGATTACTTAATTCGAGATCTAGAAAAGTTCAAAAGAAAGAAGCACGAGTTGTTCTGGGTGATTTCTGAAAAAAGAGTAGCGGTACAAAAATGTTGTCGAGCTTGGGCTGGGAAGACTTGGGAGAGAGGAGACGAGTTGCTGGACTAAGTGGTATGTTCCGAGCTGTCGGTGGAGAGGTGGTGTGTGGAATGACATTGGTAGACGAATGAGTTTCAGTGGTGTTTTAAAAGTAGGTAAGATCACAGTACAATGATAAAGTTAAGGATGAAAATTGGGGCAAATACACTGACTGACAGACAGAGCAAATGCAACACCAAGAAGGAGTGGTCAGAACTTTATGCCAATTGCAGGGTAGACTGACGTCACTGAGGTATGCTCATGATGTGAAATGCGCCGCTGTGCTGCGCACGTAGCGAACGATAAATGGGACACGGCGTTGGCGAATGGCCCACTTCGTACCGTGATTTCTCAGCCGACAGTCATTGTAGAACGTGTTGTCGTGTGCCATAGGACACGTGTATAGCTAAGAATGCCAGGCCGCCGTCAACGGAGGCATTTCCAGCAGACAGGCGACTTTACGAGGGGTATGGTGATCGGGCTGAGAAGGGCAGGTTGGTCGCTTCGTCAAATCGCAGCCGATACCCATAGGGATGTGTCCACGGTGCAGCGCCTGTGGCGAAGATGGTTGGCGCAGGGACATGTGGCACGTGCGAGGGGTCCAGGCGCAGCCCGAGTGACGTCAGCACGCGAGGATCGGCGCATCCGCCGCCAAGCGGTGGCAGCCCCGCACGCCACGTCAACCGCCATTCTTCAGCATGTGCAAGACACCCTGACTGTTCCAATATCGACCAGAACAATTTCCCGTCGATTGGTTGAAGGAGGCCTGCACTCCCGGTGTCCGCTCAGAAGACTACCATTGACTCCACAGCATAGACGTGCACGCCTGGCATGGTGCCGGGCTAGAGCGACATGGATGAGGGAATGGCGGAACGTCGTGTTCTCCGATGAGTCACGCTTCTGTTCTGTCAGTGATAGTCACCGCAGACGAGTGTGGCGTCGGCGTGGAGAAAGGTCAAATCCGGCAGTAACTGTGGAGCGCCCTACCGCTAGACAACGCGGCATCATGGTTTGGGGCGTTATTGCGTATGATTCCACGTCACCTCTAGTGCGTATTCAAGGCACGTTAAATGCCCACCGCTACGTGCAGCATGTGCTGCGGCCGGTGGCACTCCCGTACCTTCAGGGGCTGCCCAATGCTCTGTTTCAGCAGGATAATGCCCGCCCACACACTGCTCGCATCTCCCAACAGGCTCTACGAGGTGTACAGATGCTTCCGTGGCCAGCGTACTCTCCGGATCTCTCACCAATCGAACACGTGTGGGATCTCATTGGGCGCCGTTTGCAAACTCTGCCCCAGCCTCGTACGGACGACCAACTGTGGCAAATGGTTGACAGAGAATGGAGAACCATCCCTAAGGACACCATCCGCACTCTTATTGACTCTGTACCTCGACGTGTTTCTGCGTGCATCGCCGCTCGCGGTGGTCCTACATCCTACTGAGTCGATGCCGTGCGCATTGTGTAACCTGCATATCGGTTTGAAATAAACATCAATTATTCGTCCGTGCCGTCTCTGTTTTTTCCCCAACTTTCATCCCTTTCGAACCACTCCTCCTTGGTGTTGCATTTGCTCTGTCAGTCAGTGTATTTGTTTTTTAAGAAGGGAGTTAGGGATTGGAATAATTTACCAAGGGAGATGTTCAATAAATTTCCAAATTCTTTGCAATTGTTGAAAAAAGGACTAGGTAAGCTACATCTACCACCTGGACGACTGTCCTAAGTGCAGATCAGTGGTGACTGAAATTGACTGGCACTATATCAGAAGTGGCATTATAACTTACCGCTCACTGGGTTCTATATGTGGTTCTTGATTTTGACTTCTCCACTGTTAAGGGATCTCTGGGTTATTAAAAATAGCTGCAGGTATTCACTTTAGGCCAGCGATTAACTTTAGAGAGGCACTTCAATCAAAACTTCTCCAGTGTATTTTCATATAATAGACTATTACTGGATATTTGTATCAGTAAATTACTTGTATTGAAAAAAGTACTAGGTAAACTACATCTACCACCTGGATGACTGTCCTAAGTGCAGATCAGTGGTGACTGATTGAAAATGACTGGCACTATACCGGAAGTGGCATTATAACTTACCGCTTATTACGCTTATTCTGTATTCGACAATCTCCACCTGAATCACTGCATGATACCAGACTGTTGAACACCTTCCTAGCTTCTTATTTCTTAGTGCCTGATATAGATTCACTATTCGCAGCAATTACATTTATTCTAAGGTATTAAAATTAGTTTTTATACTTATATCATTAATACAAGTGATCGTGGACTTCTAATCTAGATATAGGCCTACTAATGGAAATACGTTCATGATAGATGTAGTAATTCAATGACTTCATCATAAGGTGAATTTGCTACATTTTAGTTGGTTTCACAAAAAATCATACATCTTTTTCTGGCATTCAAAAGAAATCACAATTTTTGTCAATTACTAGGCCTATCCCTGAATAGGGTGATCTCATATTTTTTTGAAATATTTTTTTAGAAGAAATAACTTCATTCTATAACTTAAAATTCTTACAAGTGCTGATTTGATATTTGCCACAAACTTGAAGAGAAATCAATATTATCATGGTGCTATGAACAGTGAGATATTTCAGATGTGGGTGGAAACACAATTAATCGTAGGATTAAGAAATATAGGTCCCTGTGTTTTTGTAATGGATAATGCAGCATACCGGTATCACTGTAAGCTTATGGAGCATCAACCAACAACGAAATGGAGGATCAATTAATGGTAAGTATACTAGATTGAATATTTCCTTCTACTGAATGATATTTAATTATGTGACAGAATTTTATTTCATTTTCCTTTAATTTATAGTCATGGTTAAGACAGAATGGTGTTTCTCCACCAGAAAAAGCTACAAACGATGAGCTGCAGAGATTGTGTCATATGAATCGAAGTCACTTAAAAAGGTACAGAAACATCTAAACATAAGTTTAGATAACGTTGTTTACTTTCATGTATGCATAACAATATTTCTCTCCATTTTTAAAACCAGGTACATTGGTGACGAGATGCTGCACAATGAAGGTGATACTGTCCTACGACTTCCTCCATACCATCGAATTATTATGGTCTGTGGCAAAACAGTATTATAACAAAACAGTGGCTTCAAGACCTGGCCATGGATTGGACAGAGCTAAAACTGCTTGGAAAGAATCTCTTGATCAGGTAATAATAATAATTTCGTGTGGCTATTTCTAGCCGAGTACAGCCCTTATAAGGCAGACCCTCCGATGAGGGTGGGCGGCATCTGCAATGTGCAGGTAACTGAGTGTTATTGTGGTGGAGGATAGTGTTGTGTGTGGTGTGTGAGTTGCAGGGATGTTGAGGACAGCACAAATACCCAGCCCCCGGGCCATTTGAATTAGCCAATCAAAGTTAAAATCCCCGACCCTACCGGGAATCGAACCCGGGACCCTCTGAACTGAAGGCCAGTACGCTGACCATTCAGCCAACGAGTCGGACTCTTGACCAGGTAGGCCAAGTGGAAATGTTATATTTTGGATATAGGCAAGTGGAGTTTATCATATACTTGTCAGGGTGTGATACTTCAATATATCCTACAGGTGACAGCAGTTGTAGTAGTAGTGGTTACTGAAGGTTGTTGATAAAGGTCAGAGAAACTTCTTTTGCTAATTGCTTTACGTCGCACCGACACAGATAGGTCTAATGGCGACGATAGGATAGGAAAGGGTTAGGACTGGGAAGGAAACAGCCGTGGCCTTAATTAAGGTACAGCAACAGCATTTGCCTGGTGCGAAAATGGGAAACCACGGAAAACCATTTTCAGGGCTGCCGACAGTGGGGTTCGAACCCGCTATCTCCCGAATGCAAGCTCATAGCTGCGCGCCCCTAACCGCACGGCCAACTCGCCCGGTAGAGACACTTCATAGGCAGAAAAGAAAGATGCCTACATGAGAGATCTGGCATGTTCTACATAGCACTTGCAAATATGTGGGCTGGAAGATTCCGGGTAATGTTAGTTAGGAACAAGAATCATACACAAGTCATTCACAAGTTCCAATCCGGTCCAGTTATTCTGGAAATCAGTCTCTCTACGCACTTCTGTGCTTAGCGCGGGCCTTGCCGGCTCCTAAGTCACGCCACGGGATATTCTAGGAGCTGCTGCACAGCGTGGTTACCTTCGGGTCCCTGGTGTCTAGTCTCCGATCCCGGAGAACCAGGCCACGCTCGTCTGGGAGAGGACCTATTGGAGGGGGCATGCACATGACGATGGGCCTCCTTCCCCTCTGCCCGTGCATGATCTGAATACTGGGGCCCCACGCGCAATTGACGCACGACGGCGCCTCCCTAGGGCCTTGCAAGTTCTGTAGTTGAGGTCCCCAGAACGGCGGTTGCAGTGTACCGGGAGCCCACAGCTAACCTGGCGGTGGCCCCATCTCATACAGCGGAAACACTGCAAGAGCTATTAATGGACAAGTTTAGATCTCACCTAACTGCCGATTCGTGTTGTGGTCCTCTCCTGGTTGGTTCCTCGTTCGGCAGCGTCGCTGGTTGTAGTCGTAGGTTGCGGCTGGATGGCCATCTCCTGTTGGGCTGGCTTCTCCTCCCTTGTGCGGGGGCGTTGCCTTAATCCTGACGACGATCGCTACTCATCGGAGAGTGACGTCTGCGCTGTAAGAATGGTGCTAGTGAATCGCGAGACCTGGGTAGCAGCCCCTGAACGGCGAGGGCCGTTTTCTTCAACTTCTATCCCACGTAGCTTTACCCGGGGTGCCATGCTGGATTGCCTCCGTGTGGTGGTCCCATCCTGGCCTGTATAGGTGGTGGACATTCCTGGCAGGGAGCCTTGGTCTGCGCCCACTTGGAGAAATAGGGCCACAGGACGTGTGTCACGCAGTCACGACACCAGTGTGCGTCCCCTCCTCCTCGGTGGTCAAGGTCTTGACCTCCACAGAAGCTAAAGTGCCAAGGTCAGTACCAACCGACTTGTTCCTTACCCCCTTGTACATCTTCATGGTCTGCGTGGCGGCTGTGTTGCTCTTCTCTATTACGGGGGTGTACATCCCTGGTACCCCGTCCATTACTGGTAGGCGTACCACATGAAACAATCAAGAAAGTTTGACCTCAGTGGAGGTCCGGATAACGAGGGCAAATTATGAGACCTCTAGATAGGAAGTTCTCGGTGGAAGTTCTCGGAGACATCGACTTGCTTATGAAGCCGGGAGTGCACATCGTGTAGGAGACGAAGTCCCTTTCAGATGCACGCGGGTATTGCGACCAGTAGTGTCCCAGCAATGCTTGATTCACCGGGTCTGCGTAGCCCTCCGAGAACACTGTGCCTTCAGGAGGGTCACACCCATTCCTGTAGGCCTGCTGCACTCTCACTTCCGTCGTCGTAACCTCTGTAGTCCTTCCTGAAATAATCCTATAAGAGAAATAGCCCTGAGAAAAACTAGACAAATGTTCTTGATTTACTCAGAAGTACAGATAGCCCGGGCTGTACTGATAAGTACATAGACCAACATCCTGGCGAGAAGTGAAACTATACGGAAGGCACGTAGTCCGTCCGCTATCACGTCTGTTTGCTCCTCGTGTGATATTTTCTCAATTGGTGGGAGGGAGCCTGCGTCTCCTGCGTGGAGACCAACACAAGCTACGCCGCTTCCGACATGCTGTTATTTCTAAGCAGAGCAAGAGACAGCTGAACGGATTGGAATGGAGTAACACTGAAAGAAGGATCGACCTATCCCCATTCTCAGCATGCTACTAGGCAGATAAGGTGATCAGGTATAATAGCTGTATAATCACGTAGTAAGGATCATAGGAAAAACACATAGTCTGAAAAAAGATGCCTACATGTAAAACCTGTTGTGTTGTAGATAGCGCATGCAAGAATGTGTGCTGGAAATGTCCAGGTAGTGTTAATTTGGAACGAGTATCATGTATAAGACATTAAACATGTCCCGATCTGGCCCAATCATTCAGGCGATCAGTCCTACCAGACACTGCTGTGGCTAGCGTGGGCCTTGGCGGCTACCAACCATGCCACGAGAGATCTTCCGACCTGCGACACAATCCGGCTTCCTTGGGGTCCCTGGTGTCTGGTTTCCAATTTCACGAAATGTAGCCACGTCCAACTGGGAGGAGACCTATTGGAGGGTCCAGGCGGCGACAGGCCTCTATTCCCTCTGCCTGTTCCATGGCTCTGTATACTGGGCAACCGTAATGCGAGACCACGTAGCCTCCTTCAATCCCTAGATGCCGTGAAAGCTGTGTGGTGGTGGTGATCAACATAGCAGTTGCAACTTACCGGAAGCCCACAGCTAACCTGAAGGGGTCCAGACTGCATACATCGCAAATACTGCAAGTGCTGTTGAGGGGGATTCGTAGTTCTCACCTGACTGCCGCTAATTGTTCGGGTCCTCTCCTGGCTGATCTCTCCTTCGGCTGCCTTCCTGGTTGAAGTTGTGGGTTGAGGCTGGTTGGCCCTCACTTGATAGGCCGGCATCTTCTTCCTCCCTGTGTTGTGTCGGCACCTTCCTCCTGGTGACGATCTCTTCTTGGCAGGGGATGATGCCTCGTCGTGTTAGTGTCTCTCGTCCCAACCTGGAGACCGTGAGGACACGGACAGCCCGATTGTATCGGTATGTAAAATAGAGTAATAATACACTACAGTCTAGGCTATACATAACTTTATTTACCTGGGGTAAAATTATAGTTATGGAGAAGGCCTTAAATGTAATTCTCAAATATATGCTGTGTTCCTACCTACAAATACTACATTAGAAAATTTATAGAGAATATAATTTCTGATCATATACTGTATGTACTGCAGTTTTACCGTACCAGCCATGATAACAGAGATATTCACGAAATCATACTTTATTGCTCAGTCCATATCAGTGCCAAGCCACGAAAAAATGGTTGAACAGAATTTAATGAAAAGGCCTCGTCGTGTTAGTGGCTCTTCTTCCAACCTGGAGATTGTGAGGGCACGGCAGCCCGAGAGTATCGGTATGTTAAGTCGAGGAATAAGGCACTGCAGTTTAGGCTATAAATAATTTTATTCACTCTGGGTGAAAAGGTCGTGTAGGGGAAGGCCCAAAATGTAATTTCCAGATGTCTGTACTATTAGTGGCCCTGTCGATAAATACCACATTACAAAATTTATTGGCAATACCATTTACTATAGTTTATGCCTTATACAGTTTTACCGTATTGGCTTCGGTAACACAGATATTAATGAATTCAGACTTTCGTCGCTTAGTCCATATCAACCCCGAGCATTGCTAACATGGAAATATTGTTCAATCATGTTAACTGGCGATGGTGGTGGTTTCCGTCGTCATTGACCTAAGATGAAAAACTGCGTGATCATCAACCCATATCGACAAGGAAAATTGTGAAAAAATTCTGAAGGAATGATCGCTTGATGAATAAAATAGGAGTGAGGAAGACCATCTTTACAGCGGATGCCCTAATATCACAGAGTCGGAAGAAAACTAAATGTGAAGGCTTACAATATCGAAAGTACATAAAACTGATCAGCAATAACATTATATTGACTACTATATTTTGCAAATATGCCTTGTCTCTTCTGCTGCTACTCATCTCCGATAGATGGTATTACTGCTGCGTACCACGTGAGAGTTACTTCCCCGAGTAGAATAGCTTGCCAGAATATTGGCGTGATGTATGATTCTCCTCTGGTTTCTACATGTTCTTAAACTTCTTGGTACGTGACACAATGGTACATCCCATATTCATAATTTCACTCTTGCTGCATATCGACCTAATTACATTTTTCGCAACCTTCCAAATGTTTCTGGAAATATTCATTCTACATAAACAGTGTGTATAACGACAATTGAAGAGCTTGTTTCCAAAGTGACGCATCTCCAAGAAACACAATTTTTCGGGAAACACCATTCTTAATTACTTGATTTCCTAACAAGATAGAGACTTCATTTTTTCTATGTAGCATCATCACTTCGAACAAAATCTGCTTGTCATGGTGGCTGAAAGCTTAGTGCAAACAATACCATGAAAGTGGACGGGAGGTCTTAGATTTACGTCTCTTTGGAACTGAACACTGGCTCGAAATAAGACTAATGCAGAACGGTGTAGGCTAGGTTTCTTCGTATGTGCCCAAACATTCAAAATATAATGCTTAATACATCAAAAATGCTGTATTTGCTTACAATTTAAGAATTTTATGTATGTAATATGAATAGAAAGTAAAAATTCCTACAATGTAAAAAATACATCAATTTAATTTAGCAAAGCCTAACATTTGACTGAAAACAAACATAAAGATGATTGTCTCGTATTTTTGAACACACAAATTTTCGGGGGAAGATGTTTGGAAGGACCTATTGGTCCATACACTTCACATTTTCAACTCACAAAATCATTATTACATTCGAGTTGAAGGATGTAAAGTTTCTCTTTGTGGGTTTCAATATTCAACACTTGATGCAGAAAAGAGCATTATATCATTAAATGGCATGGTAGGATGTCCTTCACCTAAACCCAATTTATCAAGAAAGCTCTTAATATCCTTGACTTGTCTTCTTTCAATACATTGCCCAATGGTCCTTGCTCTCTTTCAAGAAACAACCATCTCCTACCTCTTTTCAGCAGGGGGTGTGTTTGCACACTCCAAAACAACGAGTGAAAGAGCAGAGTCCCACCACAGCCAGTGGTAAGCAGTCATGTGATATGTGCGCGCCGAGCAATTGGTCATGTGGAGTAGAGCCATTTTGGAAATAAAAAAATTTACGTCTTATAAGATATAATTTTATTTTATAACATATAATTTTACATTTTCGATTAAGCGATAGCTTACTAGTTTCCTATTATTTCAGGTCCGCATTGAACTGGGAATGAGATAATTGTTATCCGTGGTAGTTAGAGGTGAAGAAGGAGCTGGGATTAATAGGTCTCAACTTACGAAATTAAAGTTAATTTAAAACTGTAACTAAGGTTATATTTTCTTTTCAAGATCAAGAAATAACAAGAATAACAGGTACTCAGTAGCATATCAACAAATTAAGAATGTACAATTGCAATTTGTTAATGGATTTGGGCTTCGAGCCCCCAGACACGCAATCCTTGAGCGATGAGCCCAACTTTACATATGAACAACGTTCAACAAAGGGGCAGAAAACCCCAAACATGCCAAGGAGCACTAGCTCCCAATTACCCAGTTAAGCCTGCTCGAGGCACACAGAAAATACAATTTAAGAAAGAGCAACCCGCTCTCAAAGTTCAAGCCTATTCAAAGGCCACACCAAACTCTACCTTCAAGCTGCCCTCCAGGCACACAAGAACAGGGGTAGAAATACCCAACCTACTGAGGCCTATTCACTAACGAAACAGGACAATTACATGGCCCCAAAATACCAACTTGAGTGGAGGCGTAACTTGCACTCCTAATACACCTTTTTAAAACCTATTTGGCTCTTAGGCCGCTTATGCAAGGGCTAATCCCATACTACGGGGGTGACACGATAGGAAAATTTATTACATTACAAAGAGAAGGGAAACTGTTATGAAAACGTAGTCACCTCAAAACACTATGAGTGGGAGCTCGAGAGGGTTAGGAACACTCTATCCCAATTTGTAGTTAAAGAGATAGAATTTTATACCAAGTGTCTTTTACATTTTAAAGGAAAGTTACATGATAAAAGTTTCAAACCTGCCCCGAGGGTTAAACTGCTGAGCTAGCAAGAAATGAAGTTATTAGAAGGCCATTACCTTATGGAAGAACTGCTGCCCGAAGGAAGAGGCGCTTCCCGCCCCCTGCTACATAATCACACTAGGAAAGATGTTACTGAAGTGGCCAGGAGACAAGAAAATCAGCAGTTTATATACCCTCGCGGAAAATTCGAGACGTTTCATGAATGATTACCCATACCCCCTCAATTTTATTGGCTACGATCAAGCAACATATCCATATCGGAGAAGACGTACGTTATTGGTCAAAAATTAATTAGAGAAATTCGGGATTGGCTAAATTCAAAGCAAGCGGAAAGAGAAGGGTTATACTGCCAACCCAAAAAATGACTGAAAGAAATTTAACAAAGAACAAACTTATGAACAAAAAATTTCTCAAAAAACAGTTCCTTCACTTCGCTCTAGGGTGCACAATAGTAGTTCTTCAGTAGTGCCATCTAGAAGAGAATGTTCACACTTCTCACTACAGAGAAAACAAATATAAATCGAAAAAGACACAGTTCAGAACTCTTCAAAATTTACAATAGCGACATCTTCTGAGAAACTTTAGAATTAACATGGTTGTTAAAGTTCAGGCTTCCTCCAGTAGAGGAGTTTCAACTGGCGCAAAGTTTGAATTAGCGGCGCGGAGGTGTACCGCCCGGTACAGTTAACATCTTAAAGCACCGACTTCTCATTTTCCACCTCACTACGATTGCTAAATATAACAGCTTGAAGATTTTATTGAATTAGCTTTAATACGGTTGTACATGAATTTTTTTTATAAAGTGTCAAACAGAGCTAATGTTTTTTAAGAAGATTGTGTTTTCAGTGGTTGTTTTTGTTAAACCCACGATAATATAAACTAGCTTACATCGGATTTTATCAATTCAGAGTTTAATACTTGCAAGTCTTAGATAATATGGACTTGGAAATAGTTTAAATACAACATGTTTTTAAATCATCAATATGTTTTTAAAATTTGTTTTATGTGACGTAGATAAACTTATATGTTTGCCAAATATTTCCTAGAATGTGTTTCAGCTGATGATAACGCAAAATAAGGCGTTGAAACTAGTTCTGAAAAAATATATGTTGTAATTTCATCTTAACAACATTTTAATGTATTGAATAAGGTGGATACGAATTTTAATAAATTGTAATCTTGGTTCAATACGGACGAATTATGAAATTTATCTACTTAACTCAGGTCGCTGAGTGGTATTGCCTCTTTTTCAAAGTGTGGCACGAAGCTGCTACACCATCCACACAAGCCAGGGAACTGACGTACTTGTCGCTTGGTCCACGGGTGTTCAGCTTCTTCGACAGCTCGATTCTTCTCCGGTTGCCTTCCTAAACCTTCAGATGTTAGTACATGGCCAAGATATTCTACGCGGGACTGGGCGAAGGGGCACTTCTCCAGTTGGCAAGTCAGTCCATGAATTTTCAGTCGTTCCAGCACTTTCGTCAGATGTACAAGGTGTTCTTGAAAATTCTTGCTGTGGAATAAGATGTCGAGATACGCTTGGCAGATATCTCCAATATACCCTGACAATACATTAACCATCAGTCCCATGAAGGTTGCAGGAGCATTCTTCAGTCCAAAAGGCGTTACTATAAACTGGTACAATCCTCTCGGTGTTTTGAAGGCAGTCAGAGGTCTAGAAGTTTCCTCGACCTCCTCTTGCCAGTATCTGGAGTTGAGATCCAGTGATCTGAAAATCCTAGAACAACTTACCTGTTTCAGTGAGTCTATCAGGTTAGGCATGGGGTAGGCGTCACCGACGGTCTTCTCGTTCAACTCGCGGAAGTCCACGCACAGTCGATACTCCCCATTCTTCTTCTTCGGTATGACGATAGGCGAAGCCCAGAAGGATATAGAGGATTCTATGAGACCTTGCCCGTCCATCTCCTGAATCTTCTGAACGACGAAATTGCGCTTATCAGGGTTGATGGATATGGGCGTTGCTTAATTGTTGAGGAAGTGCTGCATTCAATGGTGTGCGTTACAGTTGTAGTCCGTACTATTTTATTGGTGATGACTTCTGGAAAGTCCTTTAAGGCGTGTCTCAACTCCTCTTTTTCACTTGGTTGAAGATGCGTAAACGTTAACTGGATATCTCCCAGGTCTACGTCGACTTCCACATCATTGCGAGTCTGGAGGTTACCATCATGCTAGGCGACCCTCAGACTTCTGTCTTTTCCCAAAAATACTTCATGAGATGAACAGTCTAGGATCACCTTGCATTCTACCAAAATGTCATAACTAATATGATGTCAGGTATTAGGTTCTGAATCACTGCAATGTTAACTACAATAGACAGGCCCATGTATTTAGCGGTTAAGTTAGACTGTCCTTGGATGGAATAGGTTACCCCTTCCGCTGCTCCCACTACCCTTCGGAGATGGTGAGACTTCATATGCGGTAGTAACCGGGCAACAGCCACATTTACAAATGAATGGCTTGCTTGGCTGTCGATTATGGCTGAAAAATTCCCGTTGCCTCTCCTCAAGATGATAGCTGGGCGAGGTTGGTCTGTACTGCTCAGAATCTGACCAATCCCTTTCCTACTTGTCCAGGGCTGTTGTCCGTCGGGTCTTTAGGCGCATTTCTGTTTCCGGTCCCATCCCACCTCAATCCAGAATGGGCCGGACCAAAATCCGGTTTTCTAACGTTCCTTCAATGGCAGAAATATGGCTCCCAAAAATTCCCTCAACGGCAGAGAGCGGCTTCCAATATTTTCCTCGACTACAGAAATTCTCCCCTCAAATCGCTGTTTGATGTCGGAAACCTGGATTTCCACCTCCTCCTTGAGATTCGAATGTCCCCTTCCAGCTGACTTACCCTTCTATCGATCTGCTCAACCTACCCCAATTTTGACCTGATGTCCGAAATCTGCTGCGTTAATTGATTGCTGAGGTCGCTAATTTGGGAACTGATCTGAGAAATTTTATCATCTACGGTTGAAATTTTTATTCTAGGCACTGTTTTACTTTGTAAACCTGTGTACACATTTTAGATATTTGTCCGGTTAAAACTGCATTAGCCTTCGAAATTTGTTCGGAAATCTGTTCTGTTAAGACGGAATTAACTTGTGGAATTTCGTCTAAAATGTTGTCATTTACTTTTGAAATGTTGTCGAGAATCTGTTCTGAAAGGGGGGATGTGACCGAGAATGCATTGCTGGATTTAAAAGTTCACTGAGTCCACAATATAAGACATAGGAAGACGAAACTTTGCATAGTTAATTATAAACGATTGGGCTATTATACAACAAACAATAACTATCTAAGTTATAAAAATGGCACCAGTACAGTCAGTTTAAAAATTTTGTTACATCCCCTTGTTTAGGTACACTTTAAAACAAAACTGCAAAAGACCCTGGGTTGTAAAAAAAAATGCAAGGAAACAGGCCATGGAATGTGCGCTGACTTCCTCTATAAATGGGGCAAACTTCCCTCCCCGGAATGTACCTGCGGTGCCCCTAAGCAAACAGTTCGTCATATAGTGGAACAGTGCCCACTGAGTGCTGATCAGGGTAACCCAAAAGACTCTCTTGACCCAAATCCTTCTTGTACAGACTATTTGCGGAGCTTGAAGGTGAAATTGTAACCTACGTAGTTTATTGTATATTTAACTTGTAATTGTGTGTTCTTATTATTAATGTCATATGCTAAATAAATAATAAGTTACTGGTGTGGTAACCGGCCAGCGTTTTGGCAAGCTGCAGAATCCAAATGATGAGACTGAGTCCATGCTGCACTGTAGCGAAGCACTGGTAACCATACGACTGAGTTTCCTGAATTTTATTTCGTTACCTCAATCGGAAGCGATACTCTTGTCATGCCAATAATTTTTAATCAAAATAATCACCAGTATACCATATTTTAATTTTGAATTCGTCATCAAAATTTTCTTTAGTTAACATTTTTTTAAATTTCATCATCTATATCAGTCTTGTTATAGACATTACCATCTATAGTTTTTATCGAACCTGATAATTTTTTGGATTCGTTATCAAATTGCTTTTTAGGTAACAAATCTTTAATTTTGTTATCTACAGCCACCTTATTATAAAAACTATCATTTATAGATCCCAACAGACCATTGAAATATTCATCAAATTACTTTCTAGGTAACACACTTTCAATTCTGCCATATATCTCTATATAAACCCTTTCGAATAAGTTTAATTTCCCCGGGCGAGTTGGCATAAATTCCTTTTTAGGTAACAAATCCTTAATTTTGTAATCTACATTTGTCTTTCTATAGACATTATCACCTGAAGTTTTTATAGAATCTGATAGTTTTTTTGATTCGTGAACAAATTTCTTTTTAGGTAACAAATCTTTAATTTTATAATCTACATCTTTCTTTTTATAAACATTATCACCAATATTATATATTAATTCTGATAATTTTTTGGATTCATCAACAAATTTCTTTTAGGTAACAAATATTTAATTTTATCATCTAATCTTTAATTTTATTTCCGATTGTATTCATTTATTACGTTTAAAATGTTATTAAAGCTATAAATTTCTGAAAGCAGTTTTAAAACAAAAATACACAAATGACCACATATTATGTATTCATAAAAATTTTGAATTCTTTGTATATTACAAAAGAAATTATTTAAACATAGATAATTAACTGATTGTATAGGTATATTACCCCCAAAAGAATCAAAAACGAATTTTTCATTACTTATTTTAAAATAACAAATCCAGTGAGTACCAACATGAGCACAAGCATCTAAATTAACAATTCCTTATTCAAATCTTTACGGTTTAGATGATAATTCGTCAATCATAAACACATTTCTAAAATAATTCATTTTTTAATTTCTTAGCTAATTGTTCTAAATCAAAATTACTCAGTGGTTTATTATATATTTTAATTATGTTCTCAATTTTTTACAAGTATTCCTTCTGACTCCACTACCTTCTCCATTTCCAAATTATGTTTTTTTTGTTCACCTAGTTCAGCATCTTTTTTGTTTATTATGAACAGAAGTTGCAATTCCCGCTGGTCCACAATCTAATGTTCCAAGAGCACCTAATGCAGTAATTAAAATTGGTAAAATTCTCCTTCATGTTTCGTTAATCCAGAACCTTCTTTTCTTTTTCTTAGATAATCACATATTTGTTTTACAATTGGAATAGCCAATGTTTATAACAAACTTCTACAGTTTTTATTTTTATTGATTTCTGATTTTTTGTATCTTTTAAGTGCCGTATATGTATCTTAATAGTTGTTCTTCTTTTAAATCTTCGTTTGAGAGCTTTATTTTAACATCTTTACGCGTTGCATTTCTTTTTGGAGAAATATTATAATCAATACTAAATCCTTTAATTTATTCAAGGAGAAATGAACACATAAAATTAATTTAAACGCCAATTTTTTTCATCTGTTTCATTACCCATTCCTAATCTTCTTTCACCAAACAAAATTCCGGGAACAGCTGTTGCTGCTAATCTTTCTTCAAAATCTGCATCTTTAATAAATATCCTTTCTTTTGCAGCTTGTTTTAATTGTTTATCAGCTTCACGTCTATGTTCTAAATTTTTGCGATCTCTTTAAGCAATATCATGTTGTTTACAAGATTCATCTAATAGATCTGAACCTTTAAAACTTTCCGCTAATTGTTTATCTAATAGATTACCAGGACCACAAAATTTGTAACAAGGTAGTGTTAAATCAATATTAATTTAGCCTATTTTATTAATCAGCCAATTAAGTAATCCTTTGCCTCGTTTTTCCGACTTCCAGAAAGTATTAGGAATGGTATTTAAAAATCTAATTAGGTATGGAATTCTTTTAGCATTATAAATAATAAAATCATTAAATTCACTCGTAAGCATCTTTATACCAACTTTTGCATTATGATAAGAATTATTTCCAGCATTTTCTTCAACGTAAATAACCATTAATCTCTCTATTAAGTCTCTAACATCGTTCATCCAAACATATTCAATTGGTAATTCTGAATGTTTTTTAACAAAGCCAAATCCAGATTTTCGAGAAGTGATGCAGATGCAGATGTTTGTGTTCTATTTGCTTTTCCTGTGCGCCATATTTCCTTTATTAACACATTATTATTCCTACCCACACTACTTTCACGTTTTGGATTATTCGGACAATTATTTTCATGCATTGCGTTTCTCATTTTTGAAATTGTTGCATAAGTAGTTTTGTCTTCATTAGTATAATGGTCAACGTTTGGTAATTCATTTGATGTTAAAAATAAATTAAATCTTTTGTATCTATAAATGTACTACCTTTAATTATATCATCATTATGAAATTCATCTTTCGAATCACCTATAAAATAATTATGGAAATTCCCATCATATCTTAACCAAAACTTAGGATCACGCATTATAGGTAAATATTTGAAATTGTTGGTCCTAAATGTGTAGTTGAATAATCAGTTATTTCTTTTTGAAGTTCTGATTCTAAATTTTTTCTGACTTTTCTTGCTGAATTTAAAGCTTTTTTCCTCATCACTAACATCCAATTCATCTATAACAATGGAATCTTCAGAACTAGAAGAAAAATCGTCTTTATACTCATTTTGTTAAGGAATTACTTGTTTTTCAACCTCCTACTATTGTCTTCTATAGCTTTAAAACAGTTTAACCAATATTATCAAACTTATTTCCTAAATCATTAACAGCTTCAACAACAGGTTGATCTTTTTTATATTTCCCATATTCTGTTATAGGTTGCTTTTTTCCATTTTCGAAAATCTTCATTCATTTCTACAAATTTCTTATTATTTTGTTTCGCTTTCTTAACACCCTCAGCATCATAATGAGCAAACATTACTTTTTAACAAAAAATATATTTATGTTAACGTTTATGATTTTATGTTAACGTTTATGTTTATGTTAACGCTTATGTTTATGTTAATGTTTATGTTTATGTTAACGTTTATGTTTATGTTAACGTTTTTATATTTGTAGAAATGTTTTAATTTTATCTCTGTATCAGCCATAATTAGATATGCGATTCATATCAATAGAGAAAAACCAAATGATTTATTCCAACATTTGCTAAAATTAGCGTTAAAATATGCCTGCTGTCATTTCTTGATGGATACAGTACTTTTGCATCCATCTCTTGGCACAGGCCAGAGTAAAGTGTAGCTTCCACCGAAGTCCCAGTCAACATCCATGGCTGTGACAATATGGAAGCTGCTGCGGTATGGGTAGTGGTGAGTAATGACATTCAGAGCATGACTAGTGCATCTGAGTGTTATGAAAGTTGCTGCTCATAGGTTCAGACGTGCTGCAATAGTACTTTCTGACCCAGTGAGGAAAGCAAAGGCAAACTACCTCACTCCTCATCTTTCCTAGTACGCCTCATTTTGGTGCTGCCATTGGTTTTAGGGGTTTCCTTATAACCGCATAACCTTTGGTGGTGCTATTTGAGGATCCAACCAGCCTCTGGTCTGATGACCTAACAAACAGGCACAGCGTTAAAATCTTCAATCTTCATATCTCCACCCACAAATTCTTTATAAATATTATTTAAATTAGTATCATCTTGTCTGAATATGTTTATAAAGTTCAGGTTGTCTCTAACGAACTGTTTTGGTATTTTCTAATATGTTTGAGCTAATTAAAAACAATCAATGCCTTAATGTCTTCCCCGAGTAATATATTCACGAACAATATCTTGGTTTACCAATATAAAAACAACAAAAATTACGATTGAATTGTCTTAACATTCATCTAAGGAAATTATGCTTACATCACCACTAATAAATTGAACAACTGATTTTCCTAATTTTTCCTCCTTTTTACATTCTTTCAAAAACTGTTGATACTTTGGTTGATCTAAACTTTTAGAATAAATATAAATTTTATTTATTTTACTCCAGTTAAACCACACTGGTATTAAAATATAATTATCAATCATTAAAGTTGTTTTGTCTCAGCCACTAGGGCCAATGATTCCGCAACAAATAAAATTTGGCAGAAGTTCTCCATGTCTATGTTTTATTTTTTCTCTGGAATTATTACTTTTGGATGTCAATGTACTTTTTATTTTTGCTCTTTTTATCCATTTATATATTTATAAATAAAAATAAGTTTTGTATTAACTGGTACATCATCAGTTTTAGAAAAGAGATTAAAAGTTCCACTGCGAGAAGAATTTGAAGAAGTTGGATTAATAGGATTTTATTCAACTTTCCTAACACCAAATATTACAACAAAATATGTTATACTTCATTATGAAGAAGTATCAAGTAAGAAAACTGAAATGCTTATTCTATCGGGTCAATATAATGTAGAAAATTTACAAAAAAAAAACTATTCAAAGTGAAAAACCTAAGATAAGTATTGAACAAAATAAACTAAATATATTTTGATAAAGGAAAAAGTATTGGTTCAGTTTTGTATTTTAATGACCAAATTGTAGAACCAAATTGCTCTCAACTTACCAAAAATAATTCCTTTCGAAATGACTAAAATCCATTTTTAACTATGCTGATGGTATGTTTATAAACGATTCTGAACATTTACACCGCGAAACAAATATCATTGCTTCTTTTAAGCCTGATTTAATATTTGGTACACCAATAATTTATGAATCAAAATACCCAATATTTTGTTCAGTTTTCGATATAATCCAAAAACATAAAAATAACTATAACCAATGAACAGGATGAATTAATCGATTTTAATGGTGCAAATATAACAGTGATTTTGGAAATGAAATCATTTATTTCTTTTTATTTGTAATAAATGGGTAAAGTAGAACCTGTGGCAGTCATTTCCTGTCAATGAAAAAACTAAAAATAATTTAAATTTACCTAACAAGGGTGTAGAAATATATATTAAAGTTGGAGATGTTTGGATCGATAACAAGGCATATTTGTATCTTACATTCGATGCAACTCACGCTGATGGAACTGATTATACTGAATATGAAGGAAAATGTGAAACTAATTGACAATTTTACTACTCAATTATGGCAAATAGTAACTATAGAAAGGCGAGGATATACCATCTGTCGAATTGATCATTCAAATATTTCTTCAACAGTTCGTTATCGGCTAACTTCCACTCAAAGTGATAATCTAATTTACGAAGGCAATTTTATTAATAATAATAAACCGCAGAAAAAATCAAATGAGGTCTTATACCGATCAAGGCTTTCAGGTGGTTTTTTTAAGATTATAACGAAATAATGGGCCTTTGCTGGCAACATGTAGTGTTTACAGTGCACTGTATCTTCTGGTATAGGCTAGAATAAAATTGTTACTTTCATTGGCCTGTCTCAGTCTTATACATGGATTTGACAATATGAAAGTGTCTGAGGTATGAGCGATGCTAGTAATGCCATTCCTTAATCAGCCAATCCCTGCTATGAATGGTGTGAAAATGTCGCTCATAGGATCCGTTGGTGCATGCATTTCGGTGGGTCTGGCAGACTGATGTGCAATAGCAACTTCTGGCTCAGTGAGGTAAGCAACGGGAAACTACCTCACTCCTCATTTCCCTAGTACTTCTCTTCAGTGACACCTATGCCCTCTATGACAGCTAATGATGAACCTGTTGAGGATCCAACCAGCCTTCGGGCTGAATACCCAACATACATACATTCAACGAAATAATGTGGGAAGGCGATTTAAACATAAATTTTACTTGGAACGAAAACGCAAAAGATGCTTTATATAGATGGTTCATTAAAAATGGAGCAGGAGAAGATGTCGCTGGAACTCGACCTAAAGAAGAAAAAGTTACTGTAAGTTAAATGGAAATAAGAATGACAGTTATATACGAGCCTAATACTGATATACAGTTAAGAGCAAAAATACAAGAAGAACCTATAATACTTATAAAATTCTATGACTTACAAACTCAAGAAATTTCTGCTATTAGTGGAAAAAATAATTTCGAAATAGATATCACAAACTACTACAGTTCAGTTCAGTTTGATATGCCGTATTTTATTTTTGTTGTGTTTCAAACTATTAGGAAAGGTAATCCAGATCGAGGTTCTCCTAAGTTTGACCACGTTCAACTTCAAAATATTTACGTGATAAATGGAAGAAACGAGATATTTCCAGAAGAAATGTGGAATATAAATCTTCCTAATACTTATCTCAAAGCCTATAATTCTTTTAGAGAATTTAAAAGTATAACTCATTGAAAAGCAGATATTCCTTTTAATCCTCGGGAGTTCATTAATCATTATCCTATTTGTGTCATCAGTATGGGTAGAAGAAGAAATGTTGTCACAGCTCAGAAAACCACTATGAAACTCTGTGGAACATTTAATGCTAATATTCATGATAACACACTTGCTTATATAACTATGCATGGCAAAAAGGATTTAACCTATGATATTAAACATGGTATAGTAACAGAAAAATTTTAATTATAAATGAATAAAAAGTTGAAAAATTTATTCTGCTAATTACTGTTTGTTATGACTTTTAAAATAAATTGTTTAGATATTATAGTAATAATAATAATAATAATAATAATAATAATAATAATAATAATAATAATAATAATAATAATAATAATAATAATAATAATTTACTTTTATATAACTATAATTTTTTTATTTCGGCTTTCCGAAGGTAGGGCCTGTATTATTGATTAATTTCTCCTTTTTTATTTTTTTTATTTTTCTCCGTAAAACTTTACTTGATTAAAAAATAAAATTATATGCGTTACCAACAATTTTATATTTTTCCGTGTCGTGCCCGCAGGGGTAGAAAAGTAGAAGCTAAATAATCCCCATGAGGTTTTGCAAAAAATTACTAAGTTTAACATTTATATATTTTTCCTTTTTTCCCTTGGCGCGTGCTATTTTAATGTTATTGATTTTTGCCTGAAAATGCATAAATTATTTACAATATAAGCAAAATATCGCTATGTTAATGTTATTGATTTTTGCTTGAAAGGTGGTTTTGTCGAAATGGGCCAAAGTGGTTTTGTCGAAATGGGTCAACTGCTCTGAATGGGCGAATATACCACTCTAGGACTTTCGGGGTCGACGCCCCGAACAAATGGCATTTTAAAAATGGGATTAGCTATTACAGATGCATCCTTCAAGCGTAGGGCCATTCGCCGCTAAAAATGGGAGGGTAGAGGCACCAGATCCATAAAAGATTATACCATAACCGACCATGAATCAGGAAATCTGTCAGGATTGTGAGGGTATTCCAGGATGATTTTGATGATACACACCACTATCTGTTATGCAGTGAACTAAGTATCTCTAGGCCTAGGACAGAGAAGGTGAAATCCGTCTGTAGAAGGATAAGGATAGAAAATATCCAGAACGAGGAAATTAGATGGAAGTACATGGATATGAGTAGTGTAAAGTTCCAAACACTGTGTGATTTCAGACCACGGAGGGGCTGTCAGGATCACATTTTCAATATGCGCCAGGTAAATGAAAAATGCTACGAGAAGAACAGACAGTTATGTTTATGTTTCGTAGATCTAGAGAAGGTTATGACAGAATACCTAGGGAATGGGTGGCATACAGAGATGCTGTAGTAGAAACAGCAAGGGATTGTCTAGAAACAACTGTGTGTAAGGATGGGAAAAGGCGAACATCTTGGTGGAATGATAAAGTGAGAGGAGCTTGTAAACGTAAAAAGAAGGCGTATCAGAAATTGCTCCAAACAAGGACTAACGCAGAGTGAAAAGAGAAAAGAAACAAACTGAAACAAATACTAGTTGTTGAATCCAACAAGAAGTCTTGGGAAGATTTTGGTAACAACCTGGAAAGGCTAGGTCAAGCAGCAGGGAAACCTTTCTGGAAAGTAATAAAGAATCTTAGGAAGGGAGAGAAAAATATATGAATATTATTTTCGGTAAATCAGGTGAACTCATAATAGGTCCAAGAGAATCACTGGAGAGGTGGAGGGAATATTTTGAAAATCTTTTCAATGTAAAAATGTATTTTCCATGTGATGTCACAAACAACCGAGCTCATGGGGAGGAGGACAATGATGTTGGTGAAATTACACTTGATGAAGTGGTAAGGTTGGTATATGAACTCCATTGTCATAAAGTAGCAGGAATAGATGAAATTAGACCTGAAATGGTGAAGTACAGTGGGAAGGCGGGGATAAAATGGCTTCATAGAGTAATGAGATTGCCATTGAGTGTTAGTGAGGTACCTTCAGATTGGACAAAAGCAGTAATTGCACCTATCACTAAGCAAAGGAACAGGATCGCTATCGAGGTATCTCATTAATCTGTATACCAGGCAAATTGTTCACTGGCATCCTAGAAGGGAGGGTACGATCAGTGGTTGAGAGGAAGTTCTATGAAAACCAGTGTGGTTTCAGACCACAGAGGGGCTGTCAGGATCAGATTTTCAGTATGCGCCAGGTAAATTAAAAATGCTATGAGAAGAACAGACAGTTATGTTTATGTTTCGTAGATCTAGAGAAGGATGTGGCACAGTGCTGAGGGAAAAGGTGTTCGCCGGAATTATGGAATAAGGGTAGATTATTAAAAATCGATCAAAGGCATTTATGTTGACAATCGGGCTGCAGTTAGAATTGGCAGTAGAATGAGTTCAAGGTTAGACAAGCCTGCAATCATTATTGTCCGTAGTCTACATGGGGCATTTGCTGAAAGGTATTAAGTGGCAGGGAGGGATTCAGTTAGGTGGAAATGCAGTAAGCAGTCTGGCCAATGCTGACGACCTGGTCTTAATGGCAGATTATGCCGAAAGCCTGCAGTCTAATATACTGGAACTTGAAAATAGGTGCAATGCGTATGGTATGAAAATTAGCCTTTCTAAGAATAAATTGGCGTCAATAGGTAAGAAATCCAAGAGAACTGAATGTCAAATCGGGAATACAAAACTTTAACAGGTAGGAATTTCAAGTACCGTACTTGGGATTTGTGTCCTCCCAGGATGGTATTATAGTAAGTGAGATTGATTCAAGATGCAATAAAGCTATAAAGTGAGCTCGCAGTTGCGATCAACAGTAATCTGTAAGAAAGAAGTCATATTTACATCGGTCTGTTTTCAGACCCAATTTTGCTTTATAGGAGTGAAAGCTGGGTGGACTCAGGATATCTTATTCGTAAGTTAGAAGTAACAGACATGGAATTGGCGAGAATGATTGCTGGTACAAACAGGTGGAAGCAATGGCAAGAGGGTACTCGAAATGAGGAGATAAAGGTTGAGTTAGGAATGAACTCGATGGATGAAGCTGTACGCATAAACCGGCTTTGGTGGTGGGCGAATGGAGGAGGATAGGTTACCTAGGAATATAATGGTCACTGTTGTGGTGGGTAAGATGGTTAGAGAGAGACCAAGACGATGATGATTAGACTCAGTGTCCAACGATTTAAAGTTAAGAGGTACCGGTATAGAACTAAACGAGGCCTCAGGACTAGTTACAAACAGAGGATTGTGGCGGCGGTTAGTAAGTTCACAGAGGCTTGCAAACTGAACGTTGAGAGGGGATAACAGTCTATAATGAACATGTATGATTTATGATGTATTATTATTATTATTATTATTATTATTATTATTATTATTATTATTATTATTATTATTATTATTATTATTATTATTATTACGTGTTATTTAAACATTACAGATAGAAACAGGTTTATTCATTATTTTATTTCTACACTTTTTTTCTAAAATAATGAAATGAGTGGATCAGTTTTGGTTTAACTCATTGCTAAGGAAATATAATTGAATGCGTTCTAAATTAAATTACATTTCCAAATGTCTGATATGGAAGTTAATATTATAATAATAATTATTATTGTAAAGAGCAAATATGAGATGTGATCCTTAACTAAATCGATTTATCATCACTACGGGCTACAGTTGGCTGCACTGCTTTATCAAGAGAGTCGGCTTAGAGAATATATGAACTGGTTGTTCAGATAACTAAAAATGTACCATCTCTTTGTAGTGCTATCTTTGGTGTTAAACAAGTTTGGAATATGATAATAAAAACGTCTCGCACGTGCTTTAATCTTCAAATGACCCCTAAGTGTCTTCGGTAGTGGACGTGAAGATGGGTGGCAAACTGTCATCATTGGATCCTATGGAAGTAGAGGTTCCCGAAATAGGAGCACTCCTTGAACGGGATCCGTATCTGAGACCATACGAAAGAGAACTTAGAAGGCGGTAAGTTTATATTTGTTTTCAACACTAACTCGTAGAAATATTGTTATTATGTTGGGTGTACCGAGTTACCGGCCTTGTGTATGGTCGGCACCTCTTATCCTTAATCATATTGTTGTCTTAAATACTTTTCTAACGAAGTATATGAATTATAGCGAAAATTAATCACTATTCTATGGTCGAGAGATCAAGTTCTAATATGTTTCGCTGGTTGTCAGTGTGTTTTAGATGTATTGTAGGTATAATGTGAAAGTTTTTTTTTTTTTTTTTTTTTTTTTTTTTTCACGATTAAGTAAATATTTCTTCCACATATAAGGTACGATATCAAACTTGTCAAGTGTATTATGGTAATTTTTAAGGTTAGGCATCTGTTGTTAAGCCGTTCAAAATAGTTACTGTAATTCTACGCCTCTAACTTTTCAATAGAAAATTTGGGGAAGAAGTTGTGAAGAGCGGTTTAAAATTGCTGTATGTAAGGGAAGGTGTTGCTAGCATTGCTCATACCTCAGTCACTTTCATGTTTTCAATGCCAAGGATGAGACTGAGACAGGTCGGTGAAAGAGACAAAACTTGCTCTAGGCCATACCAGAAGGCATAGTGCTCTGTAAACACTACAGTATATTTCTCTAGAAATAGATGGTAGGATTAATAAAATGTCTAACACAAATGTTTGCTCCTTTTCATAGGACTTTTCAGTTTGGTTGTCATATTTGGAAACCGTTGGATTATTAATACAGTAGAACTTCGTTAATTTGAACATGTAGGGTCTGGGGGTAAACCTTAATTTACTACAAATTTGAATGTAAAAAGATTGCTCAATTTACTTGCCCAAATGTTGAATTCAACACAATCTCTACTTTTTCAGTGGTTCCTCGAGTTTCATTGACAGTAGAATATGATGAAACAATAACAGACCCTTAAACGATACACCACACTTTTTCATAGAGAAAACGTTTCAAAAAATGAAAATACACATCAATAATGGCACTACAAATATGGTAAATCCTTCACAACTTGGTTAAGAAGCTGGTAATTTTTAGTTTCTTTGAGTTTAATTGCATGATATGTGCAAACTTCTTAAGATAATTTATTGATTGAAACGTTTAATCACTTCCACTTTGTTGTCCCACGGTAGCAAAGCCTAGCTGCTCTTGCTTAATTAATCTACAATTAATGACAGATGTTATACAAAGTGTCTCCACATCCACCTTGCAAGCCTTTTTTTGTAGCCATGGGAGTGTTTCAATCCATCTGCCATTGAGTTCTGGGTTTAGGCCTTTTCAGCAGATTTCCCCAGTTACCAAAACTCTTTAAGTCTGCTACCAAGAAGACTATTCAAGGAACATACCCTCAAACAGCGAAGAGCTTGAACCTTTCCTTAGCTTCACAATTACTACAGTTCTGTTTCCAGCGCCATCACAAACGTACGCTACAGTATGTAAATCTTTTAGTGATACTCGGCTCCCTAGTGCTGAATCGGTAGACCTCTGATATCTTTGAGATTCGTATTGGCAACCTTTGACACACAAACTATGAATCGATTATGCAACACTGTGAGACATCTGGCATACACTTTATGTACTAGTACTGTTGTTTACACAACAAAGCCAAAATATAGAATTCATGCTAGGAGCAAGATTTGCTTCGAGAAATGTTATATAAAGTGTGTGTGACACAGTTGTTGGCTTAAGATAATAAAGGTTTAGAAAATTCATATCAATCGATCATACTATTGATTCAATTCAGATTTCATTTCCATTCAGTTGGCAGTATTACTAGAACTGGGGTAGCTCCCTCCTTACTCCTCACCCCCGTAAAACGAAGTATCACTGAAAGTTTCGCAGACTGTACTTTTCTCTTACACCCAGGCAGTGTTGTATCATCCTTAAACATCATTTATGAAAACTTGGCAGTTCTAATATTATATTTTTATTTTGAATTAGACATAATATTAAAATTAAACACAAATACTGGGCGAGTTGGCCATGCGTGTAGAGGCGCGCGGCTGTGAGCTTGCATCCGGGAGATAGTAGGTTCAAATCCCACTATCGGCAGCCCTGAAAATGGTTTTCCGTGGTTTCCCATTTTCACACCAGGCAAATGCTGGGGCTGTACCTTAATTAAGGCCACGGCCGCTTCCTTCCAACTCCTAGGCCTTTCCTATCCCATCGTCGCCATAAGAGCCATCTGTGTCGGTGCGACGTAAAGCCCCTAGCAAAAAAAAATTTAAACACAAATATACACTGAGTGGCCAAGGTCGCAGGAAGGGATGTCCCATTAGAAATTGTGCAGTGTATGACACCTGAGCGTTGCTGCTAGCTGCGGCATAGCTGAGCAGTCTGTCACAGACACCAGTGTCGTGAAGATGGCAACACGCGAGTTAACTGACTTTGAACGTGGGATGATCATTGGCGCACGGTGCATGGGTTGTAGCATTGTGGAGATGACATGCGAATTCGGGTTTGCAAGGCCAACAGTGTCGAGGGTGAATCTTCAATATCGCGGACAGAATGTTACCACCCGCATGAACTGCCGCGCGGGAAGACCGCAGGTGTTTAAGGAACGGACATCACGTCGCCTCCACAGAACCATACTGGGTGCTCGACGGGCTAACGTATGTCAGATCACCGCCCTGTTGAATGTTGGGGAGTCAGGAATCTACTTCTACCAGGACTGTAAGGAGGCAACTGCACCGCATAGGCTTCACCAGCTGATGACCCACTCGTGTCCCTTTGCTGACACCTCTACACAGAGCTCAATGACGTGCATGGGCCCGCAAACATCGGGAGTGGACCATGGAACAGTGGCAGCTTGTGGTATGTTCCGATGAATCCCTGTTCCAGTTGTATCGAGCTGATGGGCGCGTGAGAGTGCGACGTATGCCCCATGAAGCTATGGATCCTATGTGTCAAGAAGGTTGTGTTCAGGCAGGAGGTGGCTCAGTTCTGGTCTGGGTGGCGTTCTCATGGTCTCAATTAGGCCCTATTGTCTGGCTGCAGGGAGTGCTGACAGGTGCACGTTATGTGGACATTCTTTCAGACCGTCTGCATCCCTTTCTGGCCCTAGAGTACCCCGATGGGCATGCCATGTTTCAGCATGACAATGCGCCAGGTCACCACTCTGTGGTGGCATGCATGTGGTTGGAAGAGCACTCCAGTGTAGTTACGACCATGGATGGGCCCTCCAGATTCCCCAATCTTAATCCAGTCAAGCATTTATGGGATGTTGTTGATGCTGGTGTATGCTCCATGAAACCCGCACCAAATGCACAAGACCAATTGTGGGTAGCAGTGCAAGATGCATTGGTCAAGATCCATCCAAAATGATTCCAACACCTTGTAGAGTCGATGCCTTGCCGTATGGCTGCCGTTTTGAGGACTCGCGGAGCAGCAGCTAGCTATTAACATCACATTCAGTGTCTTCCCGTGACTTTTGGCCACTTGGTTTATAACATTTTGTTGTATAGGAATGCCAGAGGAACATGAGAATAATTATAATCATTCATTACTGAAAGAGTTGATTGTGCAGTCAGGGTCACGCTGCTGCAAGCTTGCACTAAGGAGATAGTGGGTTCAAACCCCGCTGTTGGCAGCCCTATTTTCACACCAGGCAAATACTGGGGCTGTATCTTGTTTAAGGCCATGGCCGTTTCCTTCCTACTCCTAGCCCTGTCCTATCCCATTGTTGCCACAAGACGTGTTGGTGTGACATAAAGCAAGATTGTAAAAAGAAAACAGTAATTGTTCATAAATTTATATTTAAGACATTTGAATTCTACTGCATATTTTCTACTAGTAATTGACTGAGACCACTTGTTCTAGAGGAGATACTGAAGAGACATCATATCTCTGTTGTTGTTTTTTGCCTGAATTGGAAACTGAAGGGTCTTATTACATAGAGGATAGATACTCACACCACCATATCAGATGTATCTCCTTTTGTTTCAGATATGCCTGTTTCAGGGACTATTTAGAAAAAGTTGGAGAAATTGAGGGTGGCCTTGATAGTTTCACAAGAAGTTACAAAGATTATGGTATCCACGTTAATTCTGATAATTCTGTGACTTGTCGAGAATGGGCTCCTGGTGCGGTACAGTTGTATCTTGCTGGAGATTTCAGTAAGTGGAATTTGAAGAATACACCTTTTGCATACTGGTATTGTTTAAATATGCCACTACTATGTAGGCTATGGCTTGCATGCATGCCATTGTTTTGAGAATGTAGTCCGCATGTTTATGTTTGATTGTTCACAAATTGTAGTTTATACTAGAAAATTCTCATGTGTTAATTTTTAGTGAAGGTATGGAAGTTATTAGAAGTTCCTTACATTGGGTGATTGATAAGCTTGTGCAGAAACTGAAGTAGCCCATAGAGGGGTCAAAATACAACTTTCAAACAGGAATTTGTAGTATAGGCTGAAATCCTGCACCAGGGCAAGCCCCAAAATGTCAGGAATGACATTGATGATTTATTTTATTTACTTTTACAAAATGCTCTACATCCCAAAGCAATGCAGATTTGATAAAAACAATGAATTGATGGTTTTGTACACTGTGAAGTTATAAACTCGATGTAATTCCTGCATTTAATATGGTGGTCAACAGTTTTGAACAGCTTTGGTAAACAACCTTCATTGTCCAGTGTCTAACTTCACTGGGCTACTTCAGTTTCTGCATAACCTTTTGAATCGCTCTGATATAGAAAATGTTCAACTGTTGAAAAGGTGTTTTAAATGAAATGCTTCTGTTTTTCTTTATTTGCCTTGATGAATACGTCATGGAAGTAATTTTATCACTAGGGCATGTAGTAGGATGTTACTATCGAGGTTATTTTCAAGCTCTGGTAATGAATTGCACTTGGGTCATACACCTATCATACGCTATTATATATACAGTGGACGCCGCTTATTATTATTATCACTCTGGGACGCAGATAATTTGATAACATGAACCGATTGAGAACGGTTGCTGAAAAATAAAAAAATTCATAGGTAGCCTATTGAATTTATTCATAACCTACATGCACTACAATGAAACAGATGCCGGTACACTGCACTGCAATACAACTGTTTTCAGCTATTTAAAATAGTTTCTAATTGTTGTTTTCCTCTGGTTGTCTCTCAAAAGTCCATTAATGAATCTTTCATATTCATAATGTTTTTGGAAGTCCACTGACCTAGGCTGAACACCTCGTCGCAAGACACCTAGCGCCTGTCGCATTTCAGCATTTGTTATACCAATATAAATGGTCCGTTATTGGACATTATAAATTTTCCAGCCAACTCATTCCTGGTTGCCAGCGTTTCGCCCTCGTGTGCTAGGCTGGGCTCATCAGTTGGTACCTAGCACACCTACCAAGACGCATGGCTAGTGCATACCGTGGAGGCCACTGTCTAGGCCAATTGTAGCCACCGCCAGTGCCAATGCACTATGAGACACTCTGTCTCACTACTAAAAATTGATGCCTGCTAGGCCATCAGATAATACAGATGTTGATTCCCATGGGGAATCTGTAATATTTGTTCCGAATGAGTAAATTTATAATACCAATATAAATGGTCCGTTATTGGACATTATAAATTTTCCAGCCAACTCATTCCTGGTTGCCAGCGTTTCGCCCTCGTGTGCTAGGCTGGGCTCATCAGTTGGTACCTAGCACACCTACCAAGACGCATGGCTAGTGCATACCGTGGAGGCCACTGTCTAGGCCAATTGTAGCCACCGCCAGTGCCAATGCACTATGAGACACTCTGTCTCACTACTAAAAATTGATGCCTGCTAGGCCATCAGATAATACAGATGTTGATTCCCATGGGGAATCTGTAATATTTGTTCCGAATGAGTAAATTTATAATACCAATATAAATGGTCCGTTATTGGACATTATAAATTTTCCAGCCAACTCATTCCTGGTTGCCAGCGTTTCGCCCTCGTGTGCTAGGCTGGGCTCATCAGTTGGTACCTAGCACACCTACCAAGACGCATGGCTAGTGCATACCGTGGAGGCCACTGTCTAGGCCAATTGTAGCCACCGCCAGTGCCAATGCACTATGAGACACTCTGTCTCACTACTAAAAATTGATGCCTGCTATGCCATCAGATAATACAGATGTTGATTCCCATGGGGAATCTGTAATATTTGTTCCGAATGAGTAAATTTATAATACCAATATAAATGGTCCGTTGTGCTAAACGCTGGCAACCAGGAATGAGTTGGCTGGAAAATTTATAATGTCCAATAACGGACCATTTATATTGGTATTATAAATTTACTCATTCGGAACAAATATTACAGATTCCCCATGGGAATCAACATCTGTATTATCTGATGGCCTAGCAGGCATCAATTTTTAGTAGTGAGACAGAGTGTCTCATAGTGCATTGGCACTGGCGGTGGCTACAATTGGCCTAGACAGTGGCCTCCACGGTATGCACTAGCCATGCGTCTTGGTAGGTGTGCTAGGTACCAACTGATGAGCCCAGCCTAGCACACGAGGGCGAAACGCTGGCAACCAGGAATGAGTTGGCTGGAAAATTTATAATGTCCAATAACGGACCATTTATATTGGTATTATAAATTTACTCATTCGGAACAAATATTACAGATTCCCCATCGGAATCAACATCTGTATTATCTGATGGCCTAGCAGGCATCAATTTTTAGTAGTGAGACAGAGTGTCTCATAGTGCATTGGCACTGGCGGTGGCTACAATTGGCCTAGACAGTGGCCTCCACGGTAAGCACTAGCCATGCGTCTTGGTAGGTGTGCTAGGTACCAACTGATGAGCCCAGCCTAGCACACGAGGGCGAAACGCTGGCAACCAGGAATGAGTTGGCTGGAAAATTTATAATGTCCAATAACGGACCATTTATATTGGTATTATAAATTTACTCATTCGGAACAAATATTACAGATTCCCCATGGGAATCAACATCTGTATTATCAGCATTTGTTGGTGTTCAGGAAGTTTCGGCAACACCACATCATCAGAATTGCTATCTTCTGCTCCGTATTCTTCACCTCTCATATCTAATTTTGCGGAAGTAACTGCCTCACGTATGTCGTCTTCTGTCTGTTTCACATGAGTAATGATGCTCTCATCAGTCTTCATCCATTCCTAAAATTCATCTTCCGTTAAGCCTGCTGGGCAAAGTTCAACATTCTCTTCTACTTCTGGTAACTCTCTTAAAAATCCCCCATGCCGGAAACAGTTCCTCGTTGTATATGCTGAGACATTATACCACGACATGGCTAGAAAATGCAGGGCATCGAGGAGGCTAGTTGTTTTGGCAAGGGCATTGACATTAGTTTTATGCGAGTCTTCTACGTTTTCTAAGATTCATGTATGCATTTTATGGTGATAATACGCTTTCATGGTGCGAATGATTCCTTGATCGCATGATTGATTTAATGAAGTCATATTAGCCGGTAATAAAACCACATTGGTGTTCTTGAATGCACAATTCACAATGTGTGTTGCACAGTTGTCAACCAGCAAAACTATTTTACGGTCCAGCGTATTATCCTACTTCAGTAGTCATTCTTTAAATATCAGGGCAGTCATCCAAGCATTAGAGTTGGAATGATAGTCCACTGGAAACTTATTCATGCCTTTAAAGCAACGTCGGTTCTTACTTTTCCCAATCACTAACAGTTTTTTTCACCAGACACACTCGCACAACATAAAACTGTTACTCGTTCCTTGGAGGTTTTACAGCCTTTAGCACTTTCATTTCTGAAAAAGTGTGTTCAGGCAAGGCACGATAATACAGTGCAGTCTCATCGGCATCATACACACACTCGGAAGAAATATTAGGCCACTCCTCTTCTATGTACCTCTCAGCAGTGACAGAATCAGCGTCATTCTGCTCGCCATGCATTCGTTTGTACACTATATTTTCTCGTTCCTTCAAACGGTGAAACCATCCTTCCGTTGCCACGAAATTATTTTATCCCAATTTTTTTGCTAGTTCTTCGGCCTTTTGCCGCATCAGAGGACTGTCAACACGAGCATATTTCTCACGAACATTTGAGAACTAAAGTTTTAGAGCTGATTCAACTTGACCGTCTTTTCCACAAAGATTTCACTTACAGTTGAAGTTCACGTTTTCTTTTGCTGAATTAAGAATATTGTCTCAATTTTTCAATAGCTTGCACAGAAGAGGTTCCAAAATTCATAACTCCACAGCAGCACTGTGTTGATTCATTTTAGACAATTTGTCATAACGTTCTATAACTTAATTGAAAGTTTCTCTTTATGTTTGCTTTTCACACTAGCCATCACTGCACTACAACACTAAGAACTTCACAGTGCAAAAGCTTTAGTAAGACTCGAGTGAGTGGTCCTTGGCTAAACGACCATACGGGAAGAAACAAAAGAGAAAGTGTATGCGGGAGGGTTACCACCTGCGTTGACGGGTTTTCTACCGTACACCTGCCACAAAAGATGAGACATGAAAGTGCTCTTGAAGACAGGCGCAGTGTAAAAACTGGTTTTTAAAGGTTGAGGGCATTTTCTTTTCATGCATTCTCCTCACACACTTGAGAACGAAATCCTTGAAAACAAATGTGATAACAACCGGGCGAGTTGGCCGTGCGGTTAGGATCGCGCAGCTGTGAGCTTGCATCCGGGAGATAGTGTGTTCGAACCCCACTGTCTGCAGCCCTGAAGATGGTTTTCCATGGTTTCCCATTTTCACACCAGGCAAATGCTGGGACTGTACCTTATTTAAGGCCACGGCCGCTTCCTTCCCACTCCTAGGCCTTTCCTATCCCATTGTCGCCATAAGACCTGTCTGTGTCAGTGCGACGTAAAGCAAATAGCAAAAAAAAATAAAAAAAATAAAAATGTGATAACCAGATTCATGATCACAATAAACAAAAGATTTTCAATGTCTCAGTATTCATCCATATGGGACTTCATAAAAGTGATTATATAATACGGTTGATAACATTATCCATGATTACAGTAAACGGCATCCACTGTATATCCCTTCATATGAGCTACAGCTTTGCACTGCAATTTCCACTGAAGAGGACTTCAACTAAGCACAGCCATGTCCATCTGTTCCCACTCTTCCCTACAGGCTTTCCAATGGCACAAAGGTCCATGGGAGAATCAAGTGATTTCACTGGAATGTCACCGTGTGTATTCTTGTTTTTCCATTTTCTCTGAGAATGAGTTGAACCAGAAGTATGGCTTGACGCATTATCTTGATGCACCCACACCTTGTTTGAGTCAACCATACATAACCGGGATATGAGTGCGGTAAATTTGAGTCAGGACTTCAGTTTGATAGTATATTGAGTTGAGTGTAGCCTTTTTAGCAACACAGCGAAGAGTCAACTTCCCATTATAACAGTACACAAGAACCTCGTTTATCCGTATTAAGTGGGAATGGAGCTGATCTGGATATCGAAAATCCGGATAATCCGGAAAAAACTGTAAAACTAAAAAACAAATACAGTACATATTATATAATCTGTTAACACAAGTTTTACTGTAATACCTTTTTTTCAATTGTACAAAAAAAATACAAGAACACTTTTCTTACATTTACAACTCTGTTTTATGCACTAAAATTATATGTGAACATTTTCGAATTCACCATCACTCTAGTCATTACCTGCCGAGGAATAAGAGGCAATAATTTCTTCATCTGTCAATATACCTTAGCCTGAATTACAGTTATTTTTCAACCAGTCATTAAGTCGTTCTCATCTATGCCCGAGCATCCGGGAATGCGTGCAAATGTGTCAAGGAACTCAGAAGATTCCACAACTTCACAAACCTCAGTATTAGATGCACAGATAGAAGGCCATAGATATTTCCAAGACTTTTTGTCATTTCACTAACTTGATCCAATGCGGATACATTCATATAAATAATGTCTTTCATAGGCCTATTTATTGATTTCCATATCGAAATTACACAATATTCCCCCTCTTCAATCAGTTTGCTGAGCAGCTGCCTCCAGTATAATCGCTTGATGTTTTCCAATACACCCTGGACCAAAGATTGCACTACATTAGGTGGCAGAAATTTCACTTGGATATCACCACTGACCAGCTCTTCTACTCCCGAATGTGACAGAGCATTGTCGATGAACACAATGGCTTCAGTGGCAAACCTTGTTTTGTTAAAACCTTTTTTTACGCTTGGCACGAAGTCTCCTTGGAATCAGTGTTTGAAAGTTCCACTGTCCATCCATGCATTCTTTTGGGATGTGTAAGAGACCACGAAGGCAAGTGGATTCATATTTTTAAGAGCACGGGGATTTTTTTATTCCCCTATTAACAGGAGAGGAAATTTATGTCCTCCAGATGCATTGGCGCATGCCATAATTGTAATGCGATCCTTACTTCTTTTATAACGCTTTGCAGATTCATCTAATTTAGACGCTAGTGTTTTATTTGGTAGCATTCGATAAAACAGCCCAGATTCATCGGCACCGAGCTCGATAGCTGCAGTTGCTTAAGTGTGGCCAGTATCCAGTATTCGGAAGATAGTGGGTTCGAACCCCACTGTCGGCAGCCCTGAAGATGGTTTTCCGTGGTTTCCCATTTTGACACCAGGCAAATGCTGGGGCTGTACCTTAATTAAGGCAACGGCTGCTTCCTTCCCACTCCTAGCCCCTTTCCTGTCCCATCAATGCAATAAGACCTATCTGTATCGGTGCGACGTAAAGCAACTTGCAAAAAAAAAAGATTCATCGGCGTTGAGTTATTGGAGCAAATGCTGTCCTGAAATTCTTTTATGAAACTGTCAGCAGCGACTTTATCTCCTGAAAAACTTTCAGCAGTCACTGAAAGCTGGCGTATGCCATGGCGAGTTTTCCACCTTTCCAACCAACCCTAACTAGCTGTGAAGTCACGCTTTGCAGATTCATCTAATTTAGACGCTAGTGTTTTATTTGGTAGCATTCGATAAAACAGCCCAGGTTCATCGGCACCGAGCTCGATAGCTGCAGTTGCTTAAGTGTGGCCAGTATCCAGTATTTGGAAGATAGTGGGTTCGAATCCCACTGTCGCCAACCCTGAAGATGGTTTTCCATGGTTTCCAATTTTCACACAAGGCAAATGCTGAGGCTGTACCTTAATTAAGGGCATAGCCGCTTCCTTCCCATTCCTAGGCCTTTCCCATCCTGTCGTCTCCATAAGACCTATCTGTGTCGGTGCGACGTAAAGCAAATAGCAAGTTGAGCCTCACTGGAATAACGTTTCCTAGACCTGAACTGCCTTCATAAATGTATTTACGAAGTACTTCAAGAGGAGACACAAGGTTACAAAGTGTTGAACTATTACTTCAAGGATTCAACAGGGAAACTGGTCATTAATAATAAAGACAACCATGACTTACTTGCAAAGTACTTTGAGGAATTCTCTAATTGTGAGGAATCTTTTTCATCACCACAACAGGAGAATCCTCTGTCAGAACCAACTGTACAGCAGATAGAGCAATATCCTGACCATCTTAAAAATAATAAGTGTCTGGTGAAGATGGAATACTAATTGAAATGTTGAAACCCGGTGGTAAATTAGCAGCTGAAGGTTTGCACAAAGTTATCACAGAGAGCTGGGAAAAAGGAACAGTACCACATGATTGGAAACAGGCTGTAATCTGCTCCTTGCACATGAAAGGAGATAAGACAGATCCCAACAATTATAGAGTCATTTCCGTACAACCAGTACCTTACAGAGTTATTTCTGAAGTGATGTTATACAATCTAGAACAACAAGCAGAACACACTATTCGGTTGGTACCAAGCTGGGTTTCGAAAAGGTCAACCATGTCCAGAGCAGATTTTCAATATTAAAACAATCCTTAGAACCAGAACATTACATAACCTCAACACAGGTGTGTCTTTGATTGATTTCAAAAAAGCTTATGATTCACTGGATAGGCAGTCGGTATGCCTAACTCTAGCTGAATTTTTTTTTCTTCTAGTGGGCTAATTGGCAATAATGCTTAGTATAAACATAATAATGGCGTATGGCATCCGGAGAGGCCTGGTGCAGGTCTATCTCTCGTAGACGGCTTATTAGGCGACCTGCATGTCTGTGAAAATGGGGTCCCTACCTAGGATGATTTCTAATGCTGAAAACCAATTAAGGTTAAAATCCCCCACGTGGCTGGGAATCGAACCTGGGTCACTGTGAACCGAAGGCCAGTACGCTGACCATTCAGCCAACGAGTCGGACAGTATAAACATGCATTTGTTTCATAAAAAGGAGAAAGACTATTAGAAGTGATGTTTCTAGAAGTACAAATCTTTAAAGTAGGAACAAGAGAATTTGTAATTTACATGGAAATATGTCCTCATAATTGTTCAGTTATAATCTGGCAGCTTCCTGTCAAGTTCACCGGGTGAAAAAAATAATAAAAATGACGTGCAACGATACCCGAGTAATGTAGAAGAAAGATCCTTCTTATATGCTTGTCATAAACTCACCAAGCTGCCCCTAGCAGTATTCTTACTTATACAGAATTAAAACAGAGGCACTATAAATCTCAGATTTGTGAACATTTTACATGATGCTATTCGCCGCCTTTGGTCAGCCGGGTCAGCTGTCATGAAGACTATTTTCTGTTGCCTGCAATAGATCCTCCATCATGTGTGCCCACAAGGCTGCCACCCTCGTTGAAAATTAGAAAACCGCGTGATTTGAAATTGTCGTGGCATGCGGCCATAACCTTAATTGTCACAATTTAGCAAGACTAGATGGCATGCTAGAGCTTACGCATCCCAGACTCTCTCTGCTCTCCCCCCTCCCTCTCTCTCTCTCTCTTCAGCACAACGGTTACTAACCAGACCTCACCAATCCAGAGCAATGGTCTTTTTACTGGCCTGGTCTTGTAAAGATGGTCTTTGCAGCCTTGTTAAACACGCTATGACATCATCCAAGCCGTGCCATCTTGTAGAGTTCACTAGAGCCTACACATAGCGCTGGTGAATGTTACTCATGATTTTAAAAAATTACATTTCAATTGTAGTCCGCTTCTGTGGTGTAGAAATTAGCGTGATTAGCCGCCACCCCCGGAGGCCCGGGTTCGATTCCCGGCTCTGCCACAAAATTTGAAAAGTGGCACGAGGGCTGGAACGGGGTCCACTCAGCCTTGGGAGGTCAACTGAGTAGAGGTGGATTCGATTCCCACCTCAGCTATCCTCGAAGTGGATTTCTGTGGTTTCCCACTTCTCCTCCAGGAAAATGCCGGGATGGTACCTAACTTAAAGACACGGCCACTTCCTTTCCCCTTCTTTGCCTGCCCCTTCCAATCTTCCCATGCCTTCACAAGGCCTCTGTACAGCATAGAAGGTGAGACTGTCTGGGCAAGGTACTAGTCCTCCTCCCCAGTTGTATCCCCCGACCCAAAGTCTCGCGCTCCAGGACACTGCCCTTGAGACGGTAGAGGTGGGATCCTTTGCTTAGTCCGAGGGCAAAACCTACCCTGGAGGGTAAACAGATTAAGAAAGAAAGAAAGAAAATATTTCAGTTGTAAATCTGTTTTCACAGGAATGGAATCAGAGTTCAAAATAGTGATTTTTAATTTTCATCCACTCTGTGACAAGAAACCACTGGCGTTCTAACTCTTCGTTCAGTAATTAAATGATTATTTACATTTTGACAGTATAAATTATTGAAAGTTCACGATTGATACATCATTGCCACAAAACAACTTTCCACAATACGTGAATTAATAGGCCTATAAATACTACAATGAAATGCGATCATAGTTCAGCCACAAAAAAATAAAAGGAGCAAACGAACTTACCTCCTTACAGCAAGATTGGCAAAAGACTACCTTTCCATCCATAGTGAAATTGGGATCCCCTGCGATCCACCGCTTCAGCCAGTAAGACTTCAACGTTTTTTTTGCAATTAAAATTTTTTACGTCACGCCAACACAGATAGGTCTTATAGGAACGATGGGATGGGAAAGGCCTAGGGGTGAGAAGGAAGCGACCATGGCCTTAATTAAGGTACAGCCCCAGCATTTGCCTGGTGTAAAAATGAGAAACCACGGAAATCCATTTTCAGAGCCGCTGACAGTGGGGTTCGAACCCACTATCTCCCGGATGCAAGCTCACAGCTGCGTGCCCCTAAGCACACATCCAACACACCCAGTGATTTTTCTTTGGGCGTTGCCACAGACACACTTCTTCTCAATAAATTACAACACGTTCTGAAGATAAAGCGTACGCGTACAACAGTTGACATCGAGGAGGTATAAGGGTTCGACGTTGATTGGTTCTCGCATATGTCTTAAAAGGTTGGAGGGGTTGAAGGCTTCGAGGTCAAATTGTTCCTCGTTTCTCCTGACGGAAATTTTCCAAGAACTATTTCTGGTGACTTCCAAGAATTCCCATTTTTGTTTGTGGGGTAACAGGTCTTGAGAAACGAGAAGATAATACTGTCGAGCACATCAGTTACAATACTGTATAATGCACTGGAAGAAAATCGGCTTCGTTAAAACAGATTCAAAAGGCATCAAATAGGCAATAATACTCCAAATAGGCACAAACCTCTGAAATAGGCATTTATAGGCACAATAAAACCAATGAAATCTAGCTTAAAGGACCCTAAAACTGACTTATATCTCAAAAGCCTACATTTCTGAACACAGGAATAAAATAGGCAAATAGGCGAATTCCTGTCTTCACTCATTACTTATTGTTATTAGTTATCAACTATCATCTTCAAGCTGTAAGTTTGAAGGCTGCACCCAAGGTATATTGTTTATGGAGAGGGAAATGAGAGAGTATTTATTTATATGAAGGTGACTCGGCACATCACGCAGTTTCTAAATGAACATTCAGACCGCTTCAAAATCAAGACTGGAATTCAACAAGGTGATGGACTTCCACAAATTCTCTTTAATTTGGTATTAAACAAATTCATGAGGGAATATGAAATTGAGGAGCGTTTTCTCAAAACTCGACATTTGCAGCGAACATAATTTTTCAGGAAATGTGGATTTTTATTTTCACTTAGAAGCATATGCATGAAACATTTCAAATTTTCATCGATATTAGTTCCTATGGAGACAAGCACAGTACCTGAATAGAAGTTGTTGAAATTTAAGGTGGATGCGGTAAGATTAGAAGATAATTTTCTCAAGTTTTTTCAAAAGTCGATATATGCAAATATTCTGGGGAAATGGAACTTCACATTAATACTCTTAACTGAATGATATACTTTTGTTTATGGAATTATTTACTTATTTTTATTATTTTGTGAATAATAATTTTTTAATATTTATTTATTTATTTTTGAGCTCCATTGTCATACATTTTATACTATAGGCTACTTGGTATTGTAAGATTACATAATATTATTAGATTCTAATATACTTAGCATCAAGCAATGTAACATAAAACAAAATAAGGTATTAACCTTTACTATCAATCCTATTGTAATGAATGAACACATTAATATCACACAGGTTAAATTAAAATCAAGTCTTACAAAATAAAGTCTACTCAATTAATATTTAACAACTCATCAAAACACACAGCCATCAGAAGGCTGTTACTTGTCTTCTAACACGATCCTGTAGAAATTCACAGCATCATCCGGTATTTCAGAAAATTTCAACAGAGCTTGAACATCCTTCTTCTTTTCTTTGCTCACCATATGTTTTCTTTAGTAAAACAGAGGATTTTAGCAATGCTTCATGGGTGGATTTCATTTTCAGAACTTCAACTTCACTGGGTATGCGAAGGAGGTATCCTGTACTGATACGGAGAATCTCGTGTCTCTTATTATATGTGATAACACATTGACTATTCATTTTAAATGGCAACCTAGTTCGTAGTACCTTCTGTGAACTCTCTTTTAGATCTTTTGATTTTCCAGTCCCTGCTCAGAATTTTAAGGAGGCCATGCTTCTCTAAGATATCATAGTATTGTTTGGGAGACAGTATGTTTTCCCGTCTTCTGTAAGATTTCTCAATTCTACCTTTCACTCTGTCTGGAGCCATGTAGCTGTTCCCCTGAATAGGGAAAAAATGGAGAATATTATTGAATAACATGATTTTTTCAAGAAAGCAGTAAGTGTGGCCAGGATGACACTGTTTTTGTTTTGGCTGCTACAAGAGTCTGAGAATAAATGTATCATGGTAGGGCCATCTTTGTGCAGTTTCTTTTCTAGTTTAAAAAGAAAGTCCAATAAAGCCGAAGCAACTTGGTTGCAACTTCTTGAGGATTCTGTTTCTAGCCAAGTATAGAAAAATATGTCTCCCTTTCTCTGCTCCTTTGAGTGAATCATGATGCAGAGATTGTATAACCACACTTGTCTAGCATAGAAAGCCTCATTCACTGATAACTTCGGAATTGATTCTGTTGCATGTCAAAACATATCTTGATGACACCTGAGTTTTCTTCTTTCATTATTTGATAAAACCGCTTTGAACGAAGTTTATGCAATCTATAACTTATCCTTAGTTCATTCTTCTTCTCTAGGAATGTTTCTGTCTTTATTTTCATCATACTAATTTTACAAGTGGAGCAGGTATCAGTGTGAGGAGTTTTGAATGACAGATTGAAACACTTATAGAATATATACTTGTATTTTGACAGAGAGCACAGTTTCAATCCAGAACTTTTCCTTTCTTCACAGAATGTCTTCCACATCTTATTGACTGAGAGATATGATGGTAAATATCCTCTCTTAGACTTTCCTCCGCCATGATGGCTCTCTCTGCATTTATACCTTTTGATGTGATTCTTAATGGCAACCGCTATGTCCTTGTGTTCCTTGCCTGTTCTGTCACCACCTAGATTTTTCTTAGGTAACTTCCCAGTATGATAAAACCTACTAGCCAGCTAATCTGCCCTTTGACATGCCAGAAGTTCCTTGAAAAGTTGCAGCACAAACAGGAAGTATTTCACCAGTTTTCTTCCTACTTCTCCTGTACTTCACAGTAAGAGTTTTCTTCTTCCTAGCACTTTCAATGTTCACTACCCTGCGCTGAGGTGTGGAAATGTGCATATACTTCAATAGAAACTTGTCTTGATCGATCATGTTTAAAGAAGTCACATAATGATGGAATTCTGTGATGTGTTCATAGCAGAGTTCAGCAGCTTTGCATTGTTTCATCCTTTTAGCTTTTCTACTTGTGGGCAAGTCTTTGGGTCCATGAATGCATTTAATATTAGGTTCGTTTTTAGTTCTAGCCAGCTTTTCAGGTACTCTCTTCTTGTATCTAGACTTTCTTCCACAGACACATTCCTGAACTGGCACGCCAGTTTCAGAATCTTCAGAATCATTATTCATACTGTTGTAGAGTGAAATAGTTCCTCACACAGTAACTTGTTTAAAACTTCTCAAGAAGTGAGTTTCATTTTGTCGATGACAATGAGTGCTAATCTCGGGAACATGTGGCATGTAGTTCCTAGAATACATCCTTTCAATAAAGGAGTCCGGCATTCCATTGTTCCACAGAATAACACTTCTGATTATCCATGAGAATGCCACGTTAACTGAATTTATCAAGTTTTGCTTCAACTTTCCAAAAGCATATATCGACTTTTGCAAAAACCTAGTGATTTCAAGTACTTCTATACACGGCATATATTGACTTCTGCAAAGGATGATTGCACAGGATGGTGGGTAAGGTCAAACTGATAACATTAGCATGCATATCTCAATTTTGAAAATTTTTGCATTTATCGAGTTTTGAAAAAACGCTCCTCAATTAGATTACATGAAAAAATATTCACAAAGAATCAATTCAGTGCAAACAAAAGGAAGATATGAGGTGAGATGCCTTACATTTGTTTAAGATATATCAGTAATTTCAGAAAATAAATTGCTAGCACAAATAATGATGGAAACTCTACATGACATATCCATTAAACCTGGTCTTCAAATTTCATATGTTAAAAAACACTAAATATATTGAACATATGTACAATGGAGAAAAGTACTTAACAACATGAAATGGATATATTCAAAGAGTTGATCAACTTAAATATCTGGGAGAATGGATTCAGTGAAAGGGACTCTGTAACACAACCTGCAAAGCAAGATTGAAGAAGATGGACATGGCATATAAACTTGCTCGACACCATTACAACAAACGATTGATATTGTTCCAGTCAAAAATCAGGCACTACACAACTGTAATTAAACCAGAGTTATTATATGGATCAGAATGTTTAATGTTGAACAAAAGAGGTGAATAAAAGGAACTGGAAGAATGAATAAAAAATGGGAAAAAATGCAACATGCAACACAAGTCCTGCTAACTGGCTTATACATACCTGCTTTATGTTCGTCAGCTTTTCCTTCGTACACTGGGGCTACTACCACAACTCTCCATTCATTTGGTACACCTCTTTCATGCAAACTGCAGTCGCTTAAGTGCGGCCAGTATCCAGTATTCGGGAGATAGTAGGTTCGAACCCCACTGTCGGCAGCCCTGAAGATGGTTTTCCGTGGTTTCCCATTTTCACACCAGGTAAATGCTGGGGCTGTACCCTAATTAAGGCCACAGCCGCTTCCTTCCCACTCCGAGCCTTTTCCTGTCCCATTGGAAGTACAACTCGTGTAACATACACTAGTTATCAGCTGGTGGTTTGAAGCGCTTTCTAAAGCACGGCTTTATTTGGAAGGGGTGGCTTCTGCTACACATACACCACCTGGGAATATCAGGGACCATCTCCAGAATCCATTTAGGAATAGATTCTCACTGTTTGGACTCTATAGTCGGGAACAAAACTATTTTTAACAGTTTCAAACAGATGGGATTTCGAATACTTTCGATGGCAGTGCATGGCTGACGAGATGGCAGTGAAGATGACGTCCTTTGGAATAACGACACGCCAGTAGCAGGGAAGTTGGTGGCACAAGACGATAATTCAAGTGAATGCAGTGATCAGGTTTACTGTGTGGTAGGCCTACTGCTCAACTGACAGACACAAATGACTGACCATTAAGTTCTTTTGTATCAGTATTGCATAATATGATATCCCTTTTCTCTGCAGGGTCCAGTATGAAGTGAGACCAATCTTCGTAGCAAGTTTTTACCACTGTTTGTCCTTCCTGATGTCAACCTCATCAGACGAATTAATGAGATAAAACAAATGACATTATATGCTTTTTTGCTTTACGTCGCACGGACGCAGATAGGTCTTATGGCGACGATGGGACAGGAAAGGCCTAGGAATTGGAAGGAAGCAGCCGTGGCGTTAAGGTACAGCCCCAGCATTTGCCTGGTGTGAAAATGGGAAACCACGGAAAACCATCTTCAGGGCTGCCGACAGTGGGGTTCGAACCCACTGTCTCCCGGATGCGAGCTCACAGCTGCGCACTCCTAACTGCACAGCCAACTCGCCCAGTGACATGATATGAGTAATTAAAACTGAATATATTTACTTTATATGTAGGCCTAAAAGTAATGTTTTGTACATTGTCTTTGTACATTTAGAAATACTGCCTTCCAATGAAAATAGCCAGTATAACTCAAATACATTCGCAAGTTTGTTAAAGAATAGTGAACAATGTTTACATGTACAATTTATAGTTCTTTATAACATAGAAGTAAAGTGTTCACAGCACAAAATTTGAGGTTATTGCCTATTGGGCCCCCTCACTTATCTCTGTTTGGCTGTAAAAGTGGGTAAAAAGGGGGGGGGGTCTAATATGCGAGTAAATATGGTATTTCATCTTCTCAGGACGGAAAAAAATGTTCTAGTGCATATGTAGAAACATTGTAATTAAAGTTTTCTTTATCAACTTAACCACCTCTGGAATCAATTCATCAATGTGGTTATTTGAAGAAAAGAAGTGCACAGAGTCTCTATACTTTGAATGATACATTCTTTAGATGCACACATATCTAACACATTTCTGTGCAAAAGTAATCTTTCATGGTCAAAGTCATCATTATATAATTCTGCTACATAACTGCAATATTTAGTTTTGGAAAGAATAAATGCTTTATCTTCTTTGCAGTGAGTCATTGCACCTGTAGAAAATTGATCATCAAAACAGTTTTATTACAATATCTAAAGCTCATTACTAAATGTTCCTTTAATAATCACAGCAGTTGGCAGAAGCAGAGGGTTCAGTACCACTATCAAGTCTTTGAGGATTTTTTCAAACTCTTGAAGGAATCTGCTCTTAGACATCAAGGTTTTTTGTTAACTTCAAGAAAGAGCTCCAAACTGCATTGAAACATTCCATTAGTTCAAGATAACTTCAAAACCTCTCAGATGTTATGAATATTGTCCATGGCTTTCTGCAGCTGTAAGGAGGGATTTTGCTGAAGGGCGTTCAAATTTCAATTGCCTCCAAAATTTGCATTAAAAAAGTGTAGTGACTAACATAAAGTCAAAAGAGCAGAAAAATATTAATAAACCTTTAGTTGTAGTACTGCCATCAGATTTATAGAGTTCAATTTCCTTAAAGAACTGTTAGAAATTCTGCAAAATTGTTTTCAACTAACTTACCTGCAACACCACGTCATAGGGAGAAAAAGACCGAAGAGTTACAGGGTGACCGGAGCTACTATGTTGGGCAGCTTGCAGAGACTGAAAGATTGCCAAACACTTGGGGTACTTGCATGCAATATTGATCAATTCTTTGATGTTCAGAAGAAAGTCTCAACTTGCACTGCCTGTTAGGTCACAAGGCTCAAAGAATGTGCCAAGGATTGAACATGCATATCTTACAGCTCAATTTGCTTGCAACCCTGAAAAAGCACCTGCCACATTTGCCGCTCTTTCAGTAACAATACCCCTTCATCATTTGATATCCAGAGAAAAATGAATTAGAACATCCAGTAAAGTTTTCATCAATATTTAAGTTGTAGATTCAGTTTTAAAATGTTAATTCTTTAATTTGAAATTTCTCTCCACCGACAAATCAAAAACAAATTGAAACTTGCTCATGTTAACATGCATCGCTAGTTTTGTCCATAAGTTTCGAATAGGACTGGGAGTTGTTTAGAAACTTCCTGAAATACTGTTCACTTTGTTCATTTGTCATTTCGTGTGACAGCTGTCTGTACTTTGTAGGCTGAAGCCAAGAGGGCAAGATAATGCAGTGAAGATAGATTTCTTAAGAGAACTACTCTTGCACATTTCTTTGTCCCTTCCTTTAGATCACTTGCAGTTTAGTTTTCCTTGTACTGCAGGGCATATGAAAATCTGTTTTCCTATGAGAACCAATTCTTTGTAAGGCTTCGTTCAAAGAAGAAAACCAGACTTCCATGAATGCTTTTATCATGTCTTCATCTTTAGTTTGTTTTTGTTTTCTGCAGCAAAAGGTCCACTGGAGGAAATCATTTATGTACACCTCCATAAATGATGTTTCTTCTCATCATGAAACATACACTTATAAATTTTATCTTTCCACTGTTTTTTGAAACATTACCCACCAGTGCCAGTTTTCTTTCTTTCTTTCTTTCTTTCTTTCTTTCTTTCTTTAGATGCAGTAGTTGAATCCAGGCCACCTGAAGTACTGTATATTGATAATGCAGTAGCAAACTCTTTTTGTTTCATTGATGAGCCAACAATGAATTTTAGCTACTGCATAGAAACCTTCTACACAATGTTTTGAGAATACAAAATTTATAGGAACGTTGTACAATGTCACCACAAATGAAAAAAGTTAAACTAACTTACACTTCGCTGAGAAACAAGTCAATAGAGGGCTGATAGAAGGTAGCCGTACCAAAAAGAACTATACTGAGTGACCAAATGCTTTCTGGGCTCTCAGAGCGCCTACGTTTGTAAGAGTTCTGCGAGAGAGTAGCACGGCATGTGGATGATAGAAGATTCTGGATGTGTGGCGAGGTTGTACTGGCATGGGCCCAACACGAGAGGAATCATTGCCCAGGCGATGCTATTCCTCATTGGTACTGTGGGGAAATATACTGCTGCCATTACCACTTACATTCCTCTAGAGCAGATCATCCTCACACCTGTCTAACGTGTTTGAGATTTCCTCAATGCACTACCAACTAGGCCATTGGGAACCAGCCCACGAGGACACATCAAACAATGCATTAACTTCAAGTAATAAACAAGATTGTCATTCCACATTTGAAACCCACATTTGCCATAGTCAACCAACCACAAAATCTGCAATGTTCCTTCCTAGTTTAACTATTAAAGGGCAATAACAACTAGCAAGCAGGCCACTACGTCAATACTTAAGCTTAAAGCTGTGTAATTGTACTCCACATTTTAACAGGTGCAGGAACTTTCTGATTCCCCATTTTATAAAGACATTGATGTAGAATATCAACAGAAATGAATTATGAATTTTTTCATTAGATTTAAAGACTGTGAATTTATGATAGAACTTTGAGAAAAATGATCTTTAACAACAGTGAATGTGCTATTCTAATTGTTAGTGATATAGCAGCTGAGGATGATCCATAGGTCAAAACTTGTTTTGCATATGTATACAGTACATTTTATCTATAAATATATTCAACAATATATACAATATTGATTAGGTGGAAACATCCAATTATATAATTGTAAACTATAAGCTGTCAGTACGGAAAATGAAACTACTCTATTATCACATGTATCATGCAGTGAACTAGTTGAGCACTGCAATTTGGAATGTCCAGAATTCAAAATAGAAAGGCCGCTATTTGCCACCATCATTTCACGACACTCGCAGAACTTAGCAGTAAATACTCAAGAAAACTGATACGTAAAATACGTGGAAAGATCTAACCCCCTCCATGGCACAACAGCCCCGAAGGGCCATGGCATACGAAGCAACTGCTGCTCAGCCTGAAGGCCTGCAGGTTATGAGGTGTCATCTGGTCAGCACAACAAATCCTCTCGGCAGTTATCCCTGTTTCCTAGACCGGGGACACCATATCACCTTCAGATAGCTCCTCAATTTTAATCATGTAGGCCGAGTGGACCTAGAACCTGCCCTCAGATCCAGGTAAAAATCCATGACTTGGGCGGGAATCGAACCCGGCGCCTCCGAGTGAGAGGCAGGCACACTATTCCTGCGCCACAGGGCCGGCTGTGTGAAAAAATCAGGGTGCATATATTAAGTGATGGTAAGAATTATGCGAGTAAATATGGTAACTGTGCTTGGTCTGAACAAATCTATTCATACATGGATGTTTACTTTATATGTATTAATGAAGAAAAAATTGAAATGAATAAAAATAGAAGCACATGTAAAGAAGTGCAGTGCTGTTGATATTTATGCCTGTCTTGCATGCACTTGTCCCTGAAAACATTGGCAGTAACGTGACGAAAATGTATGTAATGAATCATAATTATGCGCTGTAATTTTTATTTCTCATGTTAAATAGAAAGTCCCTAAAATACCAACTACCAGGCAAGTTGGCCTATCTCTGTCAGTGCAGTGTAAAGCAACTAGCAAAAAAAAAACTAACTAATCAAGGTAAACAAGACAAATTATGAGGAAACTTCTGCTACTGGTGCCATATTGGATTCTGTGTTTACGAAGATGATGAGTTGTACCAATATAACAATCTCAGACCTCGCTCTTTTATAAACCTTTTTGAATTTAACAAGCATGCTCCTTATATCTTTTACTGAATATCTAAAATGACTTTTATTAGTCAGATGGTGTTGCATCAGCCATAGTGATTAAATAATTTACTTAATTGCTTCGAAAGGACGACTAAAAAAATATGTCGACAGAACTCAACGCAGTAATATGGCGAACATGACAAGACTGAAAGCTTCGTTGTAAAATCATAAGTTGTCAGGGTGGACAAAGCACATTCCATATTTCATTGTTGATAATTCAGGTTCTTAACGTTACCCTAGAAACAGGACGGGTAACTCACCAAACGTCTTTTCTCATGTGAAGACTGGGTTAGAGAATTTTCATTGTAATGGTAGGCCTTCTTGCCTACCATCAGTCACAATCAGTTTCGAGAGTTTTCATTATAATGGCAGACTCTTCACTCTCCAGCTGCATTTTTACATCCTCAGAAAGACTGTCTTTGTGATTTTCCCAACAGGAGCTACTAAAAGTAATGCTGCCATATGAAATACTCAATCAAATGAAAAACCACACATTTTCTCACTTTTAAAGAACAGTACTACGCTGCCGATCTAACAGTCCAATGTTCCAGACCTGGAATGACCAAGCTGCAGACACTCTTGGTTGGGGGGGTGTGTGGTGGTGGAGAGTCCCAGGGTGAAGACTATGCCCTTTTACTTATCTGTTTCCAAGGAGTACCCAATAAGTTGGAAAACTTCAATTCAGTACACTGGCAGGGGAAAAAATCCGACATGAAGGCAAATTTTTCCTCCAAGCCAGAGGAGAAACCCCCTCTTTGCTGCTAATTTGGAATAAAATGAATGTAGAATTTAATAAAAGTGAAGAGTAAGAATCTTTTCTTAAGAAACGGCTCTTTTCAGGGTTGAATTTTGAGCTGTTCAGTGAATTGTGGTGCTAGAGGTTGGAATAGGCCGAAATTATAATTCTAGACCAGGTCATAAGTGAGCCTCTGCCATTACTCTGTTAGTGAGCACACTGTTCATTCCAATCAGTGCATCAGAGTAGGGAGCAAATAGATGGAATACTATGATAAACCAGTGTGTTATGCACCAGTAGTATCAGAAAATGTACCGGTATAAACCAGAGGAATGGCATGCTAAAGAAGAAAGTTATCTTAACTCCTGCTATTCCCCCCCCCAATATTCAGGTAGGCTGTTATACTCGGTATGCAGCAGTAATCCTATCTATCGGAGATGAGTGGCAGCATATGAGATGAAGAACATCACAACAGTGGGCAACGTAATGTTATTGTTGATCAATTGTATGAGCTTTCGATATTGTAGGCCTTCGCATTTAGTTTTCTTCCGACTCTGAAATACCACTCTCATCATAGTTGGTATGGTTAAACTGAATAAAACATAAATGATTGGAAATTGTATTCTCTAACTTTTGTTATGTAGTACTTTTCGATAGGACCAATAATATGGGTATTTCAAAGTTAAATTTTAGACATGTTCCCCTAAACTACCATTTCATCCAGGGTGAATAAAATTATTATAGCTTAGACTGTAGTTACTTATTCCCCGACTCTGCATGCCGATGTTTATTAAATTCTGTTTACCCATTTTCTCGTGCCTCGGCGTTGACGGACTTAGCAACAAAAATACAGGTTCATTAATATCCCTGTTATCATAGATGGTACAGTAAAAATGTATATGATTTTTTGCTAGGGGCTTTACGTCGCACCGACACAGATAGGTCTTATGGCGACGATGGGATAGGAAAGGCCTAGGAGTTGGAAGGAAGCGGCCATGGCCTTATTTAAGGTACAGCCCCAGCATTTGCCTGGTGTGAAAATGGGAAACCACGGAAAACCATCTTCAGGGCTGCCGATAGTGGGATTCGAACCTATTATCTCCCGGATGGAAGCTCACAGCCGCGTGCCTCTACGCGCACGGCCAACTCAATGTATATGATATAGATGTTGATTCCCATAGGGAACCTGAAATATTTGTCCCGAATGAGTAAATTGATAATACCAATATAAATAGTCTGGCATTGGGCATTATAAATTTTCCAGCTAACTCATTCCTGGTTGCCAGCGTTTAGCCCCAGTGTGTTAAGTTGGGCTCATCAGTTGGTAAATAGCACACCCACCAAGACGCATGTCCAATAACGAACCATTTATATTGGTATTATTAAAAATTTATATGACATAAATGATCGGAAATTTAATTCTGTATAACTTAAGTTGTGTAGTATTTATCGATAGGACCACTAATAACATAAATATTTTCACTTAGCATGAACTAGACTGTAGTGGATCGTCGCCATAAGACCTATCTGTGTCGGTGCGACGTAAAGCCCCTAGCAAAAAAAAAAAAAAAAAGACTGTAGTGGGTCATTCCCTGACTTTACATACCGATTTTCATTAAATTCTCTTCAGCCGTTTTCTCATGTTGCACGTACATACAGACAGAAATATCGGAAAATTAAAAAGTGCATGTCCTTGTTACTGTGGACACATCTGATAGAGAAATACCATTATTTTTAAATTCTGAGCAATGTACAGACAAAACTCTTATTTTATATCTATAGATTATTATTAGATTACTTTCTTTCACAATTCAATTGTGTGAAATGAGATGAACATATTGTGCAGGTTGTAGGATTCGGCCACTGGCTATCCACAGTTTACGAATATCCTTGTGTTCCAAGAATGTATAAAATTAAATATTCCTTTGCCAGGCAATTTTTTTAGCAGTTGAGTGTACATACACTTTTCATAGTACTACGATACAGTTTGAGGAGATACTAAAATGAATATTCTGGTTTTTTAATGCTTTTTGTGGCAGTGTGTTGTTCGTACATTTCACATTAGTTCGAATACCATAACCTTGCAGATTTTCAGAAAACGTCACTAAGCATATTAGACTGTTGACCAAGATTTCTCTATAATTTTAATTACAGTACATTTAAGGGGTCTAGAAATCATTAATTTACTTTCAGTGGATATATTCTGTATTGCTACTGAGAAGCGTTCTGTACAAAAAAAATTCGGTGATGTGTTATACGACTACCGTTTCTAAATTTTTTTGTGAATACCCTGCATCCCCTGCTTGATTTTTATATGCAGTTGGCCTGAATATTTTGTGAAGGATTTTGACTATTATCATTGGGATATTCATGTACCATGGAAATTTTAATTTCATATCAAAAGAATTGCATGATTATTTGGAAGTTAGGATAATTCTTACCCTGGTTTTCAGTGATGTTGATCAAATCTTATACTGAACCTGATAGAAATATAGTACACTATTTATTTCTACCATAGTCCTTTCAAGCTTTCATACAAACATCCAAAGGATAGCTTGGAAGTTGGCCTCCTTCTACATATCTTGGCATGTGTACAAAGGTTTGTGCTTTTAGATTAGATATGCTTTGTGGATTTTCCATGTGTGACTTCTTTGGTTTGTAATTTGTGAAGAATCAATGCGTAAGATGAATTATGTATCAAAATTTGTTTCCTAGATAACTGGAATCGAGAAAGTCATCCATATCAAAAATTACCTTATGGTAAATGGGAACTGCATCTACCACCAAATCAAGATGGTTCTTGTCAACTGAAGCATTTGTCAGAAGTTAAGGTGAGTTACCGTGAGACATGTGTGAAGTGTGAACATTCTCTTGAATTATAAATAGAATAGAATATATTTATTTATCACCTACAGGATATCCCAATTACAGATGATGTAATAGAAAATTAAATAAAAAATTGAGTTAAATAATTAAATTAAATAAAAAATAAATAATATACATATAAATATACATATATACAAATAGATATAAATCATCACATGTTTTCTATAGATTATTTACGTATTTTACAAAATGATCACGTTCCATCCTGATTTATTGTCCTAAGGGCTCGCATGAGCCAAGAATTTTCATGCGCAACCGTCCTACATTTGGGCAGGTGGAATGTACATTTCTGCCTTGTCTGTCTGCTTGGAACATGAAGTGGGATCGACCCCAGTATAGCTAACATTGCGTTCGCACATTTTTTGTGCATTGCCAGCGTATTGACTCCAAGAATGTTTACAAATTCTTCATACCTGCTTGAAGAGAGTGGCATGCCCAGGGATACGAAACTAATCCACTTCATGAACCTTATCTGTACTCTCTCGAGATGGTGTATGTGGCCTTTCTGATACGGGAGCCACACCTCACAACTATACTCGAGACAGGGTCTCACCAGGGAACAAAACAGAGTTTTGACACATGCAATATTACTGAAATCTTTACAATTCCTTTTGACAAACCCCAAGAGTCTGAAAGATTTCTTTATAATACCATCGATGTGCTTTCCAAAGGATAAGCCGTTCCTATTACTCTAAGAATTGCACCTAGATCATTAAACTCCTCCACGCGATTTAAACTTTCTCCATGATTTTACATCTGTAAAATACAGGTGTTAATTTCCGAGTAAATGACATGACACCACACTTGAATTTATTCACTTTAAGGGACCACTTATCACACCACTCGCATATTTGCTTCAGATCCTCTTGTAGATAGTCACCATCACTGTCTTCTTCTAAGACTTTGTATAGTTTCAAGTCATCAGCGTACAAGAGACATTCACTGCCCTGAACAGCTGTAGTAATATCATTTAGGAACAAAACAAATATAAGAGGCCCTAACAGTGATCCCTGTGGGACACCAGATGAAGGTTCATAGGGGTTAGATATCAAACCCTTGGACTTGACATAACATATTCATTTTGTCAAGTAGCTCTTTAGCCACTCGAAAATACTCCTGGACACTCCATACGCTGACAACTTTCTCAACAAGGCTTCGTGTTGTAAAGAGTCGAAGGCTTTGGAGAAATCAGTATATATCACATCAACCTGTTTACCTTTGTCCAATGCATCGGAAATTGAAGATAAATAAACTGCCAGATTGGTAACAATTGACCTGCCTTTAAGAAATCCATGCTGTGATGGGTCTATGTACTGACTAAAAGAGTCATACAGGCGATTATATACGGCTTTCTCCGCCGCCTTCGATAAAAGTGAGAGCAGCACTACTGGTCTATAATTATCGAACAACACCTTATCACCTTTCTCAAAGATAACACTTTTTCCACTCAGCTGGAAAACACCCACACCTAATGATTTATTTATAATTTCACATAGTGGAATTGCCAGTTGGGAAGCACATTCACAAGGACGATGCCAGGTACCTTGTCAGGCCCACGTGATTTGTTGATATCCACCGATGACAGGATCCGTCTCACTTCTACCACAGAAGTTTGAATAGATCTATTGAAAATGGGGGAGAAAAAGTTGAATTGCAGGGCTCGGAAGGAGAATGGTACTTTGCGAAAGTTTGCGCAAATATTTTTAGAATTTTATCTTTTTCTTGTATTTCAGTTCTGTTTATTAGCATAGTGGGAGGCAGATGGGAATATTTTCTTTTATTATTAATGAAATTCCAAAAGCACTTAGGGCTTGTAATGACGTCATCTTCTACTGACCTAACGTAGTCCCTGTACTTAGCACGCTGCAGATTTTTACATTCACTTTGTAATGTGGAAAACTGCCCATAGTCACACTCTTGGCCTGATCTTTTGTATTTCCTTCTCGCCCTTTCTTTTTCCTTCAGTTTCTGGATTAGTTCTGAGTCGTACCAAGAAGGATATTTTCTGATGTTAATTTTTCGAAATGGTACGCTGTCTTTTATAACCACATATAGGAAGTCATAAAAAGTGCTCACAGCTTCATCCAGAGAGTGGAACTCTTTAATTATATCCCAGGAGCACAGGGATAAAAGGTCCCTCATTAAAGAAAAATCAGCTTTCTTCCATGCAAATATGACTTTGTTTTGCGCTTTGAAGCGAAATGTCCTTGGCATAGGCAGGAATATTTTAATGGCTTGGTGATCAGAGTGAAGTACATTTTCAGTTTTGACGCACTCTCCACTCAGAAGTAATTCTTTTGTGACTAAAATTAAGGCTAGAAAATTATCATTCCTAGTAGGGAAATCACAAGGACTTTGAATACAGTTTATTCGTACCATTAATAATGGTGGTAAGAATATTCATCAATGGATAAATGAGAGATGAACATGAACACACGGTAGGATCAACACAATGACAGGTCAGCATCGAAAGACAGAACAATTTAAAAGGACGCAAGGACAAACGTGAAAACATAAGAGAACGAGGGGCAGATAGACCCCCAATTCTTCTACATGGTAAGTCTACACAGGATGTTCCCAGATATCTGAGAAGTATTTGGGGTGGATACTTCACCCCAAGAGCCTCCGTGGCTCAGACGGCAGCGCGTCGGCCTCTCACCGCTGGATACCGTGGTTCAAATCCCGGTCACTCCATGTGAGATTTGTGCTGGACAAAGCGGAGGCGTGACAGGTTTATCTCCGGGTACTCCAGTTTTCCCTGTCATCTTTTAATCCAGCAACACACTCCATTCTCATTTCATAGCATCTATCACTCATTAATAAATCACTTTGGGAGTGGCGACCATATCGTATTAATAGCCTATATATGATTCATTCATTACATCCCTGACCCGGTCAATGACTGTAAAACAGGTTGTGGGTGTTTTTTTTTGTTTTTGTTTTCACTTCATCCCAAAACAATACAAAATGTCCCAATGAACATATGCCCTATAGTCGGTCGTTTACGAGTTATGGACTTTCCAAATTTGTACAGGAGATATTGGTCATAGCCTTACCTGGCTCATCAGATGTCGAGTAACTTTCACCATGTGGGTGTACCAGTAGGGATACTACATTTTAATACAAGAAGTCCTCAAAATGTACACCATGCTCCTGAATGCACACTTGAACATTTCATCTCATTGATTGTCGAACACGTTCGAGTACTCTGGGCATTGCACATATTCGATGGCAGCCTTGTTCAACATGCTGGCAAAGTGCTGTGACGTCCGTAACGGCAAGGTTCACTCCAAACTTAATCCTAAACATAAACTATACCAACGTTTATTTATGTTCGTGCAGAAAGTGCGACCCAGTAATCACAAGCGGTAACGTAACATGGAGAATACCGTAGGTATGTGGTTATCCACTTTCCAATTCACTGTAAGTAAAATGACAAAGATATATCATTTCACTATTTAAGGGACCAGTTGCAACCCAACCAGGGGTCATACTCAGCCTTATAATTCTAAACATCAGCAAGTTATACAATGTATGTACAAACATTAAAATCCCTTACCATATACATTATCACGAGACAGAAAACACACATTAAAATATATAACGACAAAGTAGAATACACTTAAAACACCAGGTGTGAAATTCAAATAAAAGTTATGGTAAAATTGACCACTTGTAAACAAGTTCCTTTGGATTGGAAGTCTGAAGTGTCTCGCTCATTTCACTTTTATTCCTTGTGTGTTTCCCATTTGTTGGTAGTACCAGGAGAATACAGAAGAACGGTCTCTCACAAGGCAGTGTCCTAGCACCAATGCTATTTAACATATAGGCTATACCATCGACCAACCTCGTCCACCTCACACAAGGAGCTTCCTGTATGCAGATGACCTGGCCCTGGCAACTCAGATTAAAAACTTTGAGCAAGTGGAACAAAACCTTACTGCTGCTTTGAAGATGCTCTCAGATTATTATGAGGAAAATCACCTCAAGCTAAACCCATCGAAAACTAATGTGTGCGCCTTTCATTTAAAGAACAAAGAAGCCCCGTGGAAGCTGCGTATGAATTGGAAAGGAATGGAGCTGGAACACAGCAATATTCCAGTTTACCTTGGTGTTACCCTGGATCATTCACTAACCTTCACCACACACTGCACCAAACTCAAGGCAAAAGCTTCATCACGAAACTGCCTACTGCGTAGGGTAACTGGTTCTGGATGGTTTACCCATCCCTAGACAGTAAAGACAACTCCCCTAGCACTCTGCTACTCTGCTGCTGAATATGCTAGTCCCGTGTGGTACAAATCAGCTCACGGAAAGAAAGTCAACATTGCCTTGAATGAAACCTGCAGGCTAATCCCAGGCTGTTTAAAATCAACACCCACACAGAAGTTATGTTCACTTGCAGGTATAGCCCCACCTAATACTAGACGTGAGGTGCCCGCTAATATCAAGAGACAAAAGGTTTGCAGCATCTCAGTCCATCCCCTTCATGAATATTAGCCACCACCAGCTCGACTGAAGTCCAGGAAGAGTTTTCTACAGTCTTCTGCTCCACTTGATTCTGACCCAAAAAAGACCGGGGTTAAGCTATGGAAACAAAGGTACCCAGATCATCCGGAACGTATTGAAATTGAAGAAAAGTTGCCACCTACTCACGAAAAAAGATGCTGCATATGGAAGTCGTTAACCAGACTGCGGACTGGCATTGCAAGATCTAAGGACAGTCTTATGAAGTGGGGCATCGTGCTTGGTGGGGACTCATTGTGCGAATGTGGAGAGGAACAGACTTCTAGGCATCTCTGACACTGTTGTCTATGCCCAGATTCATGTAAAGGGTTGGAATTGGCACTGGCTGGAAACAATGCCAACACCGGGCGAGTTGGCCGTGTGGTTTGAGGCGTGCGGGTGTGACCTTGCATCCGGGTGATAGTGGATTCGAATCCCACTGTCGGCAGCCCTGAAGATGGTTTTCCGTGGTTTCCCATTTTCACTCCAGGCAAATGCTGGGGCTGTACCTTAATTAAGTCCACTGCCGCTTTCTTCCATCTCCTAGGCCTTTCCTATCCCATCATCGCCATAAGACCTATCTGTGTCGGTGCGACGTAAAACCACTAGCAAAAAACAATCATTGCCATTAATGTAGTCAAATACTGGTCACAACTTCTGTTAATAATGTACAAATAGTGTAGATATTTTCATGTAATACTTGATTTCTCCTTTTTGATTTTTATGTATGTACCGTACTTCAATTTGTTATACTTCATATGCAAATTTTTCAAGTGCTTCACTGATAACTATATATGATTAATTTGTTCATGTACATGTTTCATATTCAATACATATATTCAGTATCTCTTTCTTGTATATATTGGTACCTCTCGACACGAATTTAATAAAAACAGTTTGCACATAGTTAAAACTTTATCTTCTTAAATAATGTTTTAAAATGTTGACTGAAGTTATGTGGTTAATTAAGTCATCAGCTGTTTTAAAAGAGAACCATATAATATAACAGTATTATCCTGCGACCAAGCTTCTTAAATATATGTATATATAAGTTGTATGCCAATCGGTGGATTAATGATAATAATGCTATTCATTTTTATGTCCCACTAAATGCTTTTTAAAAGTTTTTGGAGACGCGAAAGTGCCGGAATTTCGTCCTGCAGGAGTTCTTTTACATACCAGTAAATCTACAGACACGAGGCTGACGTATTTGAGCACCTTCAAATACCACCGGACTGATCCGGGATCGAACCTGTCAGGTTGGGGTCAGAAGGCCAGCGTCTCAACAGTCTGAGCCTCACAGTCTGGCAATTGGTGGATTAGGAGTTTTTTTTTTTTTTTTTTTGTGGCCTAGTAAAATTGTAGAAAGTACATAGTAAGACATGGAAAAAGATAAAATAATATTAGCATTTTTAGTTTCCCATGTGAAGAGAGAGACATAAAATTTGAAAGAAAAAAAATTTAGTCATGGGAGAGTCGGGCATGAGGGGGTTGAGCGGGGAGGGGGGGGGGGGCAGGGCAGGGCGAGCAGAAAAGAAAAAATTGCTAACAAAAAGTAGTCATGCCTGGGCAAACGGAATAAAAGAGAGAAAGAAGAAAAAGGGGAGAGAAAGAGAAAAGTGACAGCAGACTGATCAATACCATTTCCTCCCTGCCAGGAAAAATTAAATGGAGAACGGTTTTAATTGCGAAAAATGGGCTTTTTTAATGTCAGTAGGGGACTGAGTGGATTGGAGTTAGGCAGTATTCGGAGAGGGAAAGGAAAGGATCCGGAAAGGGCCAAGCCAATGAGGTGAAAGTTTGGCAGAAAGATTCTAAAATGCGGAACTGGCAGGTTGTTTTTTAAGTAGTACAAGATCAAAAAGCTTAAAGGTAGGGGTTCGGACCCGAGAGTTACAGACTTTTTTATGAAGATCCCTAGTGTGAAGTAGGTTTTGAAGAGCACGTTGCAACTGAGACTGAGTAAGAAGTTGAGGGGGAGTATCCAATAAGGAGGGTAAGTCCCAACTTAAAGAAAGAGAGGTGTGTAGTTCCCTGCCTAAAAAGAGCTTAGCTGGGGTATAAGAAGTGGAACTGTTGATAGTAGAATTTAATGCTAACACAAAATATGGAAGTTCAGTGTCCCATGATTTATGATCATGGGAGTGGAAAATGGATAAAAAGGATTTTAAATTGTGGTGGTAGCGTTCAACAATATTAGCTTGAGGATGGTGAGGTGAAGTACAAATCTTTTTAATGGCAGAAGAAAAACAAAAATTATAAAAAACTTTAGAAGTAAAAATCGATGCATTATCAGAAACAAGGACGTTCGGAAGACCAGTAATCGGAAAAATTTGATTAGATAGCAGATTTATGATAATTTGTGAAGAAATGTTATGCAAAGGGCGGACAATAAGAAATTTAGAAAAGCCATCAAGTAAGGTAAAAATATAGGTGTTAGATTTAGAAGATTTCACAAGTGGGCCAACGATATCAATGTAAATTTTTTTGGCAGGATAGGTGGCAGGAGATGCAGCATAAGTAGGCCTACCATATGGGAGATGATTTAGGGGCTTATGTTTCTGACATAAGTCACATGAGCGAACCCAAGAAAAAACATCTTTACGCATTTGAGGCCAGAAAAATTGAGAAGCAAGGCGGGCGTATGTCTTAGCCCTACCAAAGTGCCCTCCAACAGGGGAACCATGAAAATATTGAAAAATCATTGAGCGTAAAGCAGAACGAAGAACAAGACAAGGGGTAGCCTTAGGAGTAGGTTTGAAAAGAATTAGCTGATTCTGGAATCGAAAGGGACCAGAATAATCAGGGGAGGAAAGATCTCAAGCAAGTTGTTGGCAGTATGGGTCAAGTTTTTGATATTGTAAGCAAGACTGAAAAGAAAGAGGAAAATTCGTAAGAGAGGAAATAGAGGTAATGGAATTAATCGGAAGAAAATCTCTTTCAGAATCATGAGATTGATGATCTTCAAAAAGACGGGATAGAGCGTCGGCAACGGAATTGTTATAACCAGAAATAAACTTAAGAGAAAACTTGAATCGGGATAAACGGAGCAACCAACGACTGGTGCGACCTATTTTAGGTGCATTGTGAAGGAGCCACGAAAGAGCTTGATTATCAGTATTGACATTGAATTCACGGTGATCAAGATAATCGGCAAAGTGCTCAATGGAAAGAATGAGGGTAAGGGCTTCTTTTTCATTGGTGGAATATTTGCATTTAACAGGTGATAAGATGCGGCTGAAATAGGTAACTGGAAGAGTGTGGCCATCAAAGGTTTGTTGCAAAACGGCACCGATAGCTACATAAGAGGCGTCAGTGGAAAGTTCAAAGGTTACATTAAAATCAGGAATCTGTAAAAGGGGAGCGTGAGATAATTTAGATTTCAACATATCAAATGCAGTTTGTTGAGGGGAGGACCAATGAAATTTGATGCCTTTCCTTTTAAGATGATTTAAAGGTTCAGAAATTAATGAAAATTTTGGAATGTACTTGGCATAGAAACCAACCATTCCAAGGAAAGAACGTAATTGTTTTAGGTTCTTGGGAGGAGGTACTTTGTGAATAGCGGAAACTCTATCAGGATCAACTGCGATACCTTGGGAACTCAAAATATGTCCATGAAATTTAATGGAAGTTTGTGCAATCAAAACCTTAGAAGGGTTAACGGTTAAACCAACAGTACGAAGACGAGTAAGAACTTCACAAACGTGGGACAAATGAGATTGAAGATTGGGAGAATAAATCAAAATGTCATTAATAAAGGGAAACAAATACTTATACTTAATGTCAGAAAACAAAGAATCCAAAAAACGTTGCATTATCTGGGAACCAAGATTTAAACCAAAAGGAACTTTTTTGAACTGGTATAAGCCATTGGGAGTAATGAAAGCAGTGTAACGAGAACTGATTTCGTCCAAAGGTATTTGATTGTAAGCAGAATTGAGATCAAAAATTGAATAATATTTGGACCCGGAAAAATGTTGGAAAGCAGATTGTAATTTGGGCATGGGGTAGGCGTCATATAATATCCTATCATTCAACTTTCTGTAATCCATGATGATTCTCGCGGATCCATCGGGCTTGTCAACAACAAATGAAGGCGAGGCGTAAATAGACGATGAAGGAATGATAGTATTATCTTTAAGCATTTTGTCAATTAGTTGGTTCAAAACCTTCATCCTAGGAGGGCTAAGAAAATAAGGGGAGGAACGAACTGGAGTAGTGTTAGCGAGGTCAATATGTGCAGAGAAATGTTTGACGGTACTCAAAGTTGGGGTGATGACGTCAGAGAATTCAGTAAGCAAAGCTTGGATGTGATCGGAATGAACAGAAGTGATATAGAAGAAGTAGAATGTAAAGAATGGGGGTAATCGAAACTTGGATGAAAAATGAAAAAAAAAAACTTAGAGTGCGTGGAATCAAGAACAAGACCGGTATGAGAAAGAAATCATAACCTAAAATAATAGGAGATGATAAATCTTTTACAACAAGAAAAGTGAAAGGCCAAGAGAAATATTGCATTTTGATATTCAAAGAGATCGTAGCAAGAACATGCAAGGGTTGATTCGAAGCAGAAAGACATTGAGTAGAGGATGGAAGATAATGCAGTTGGGGAGAATAAGAGAAACTGCAGCTCCCGAATCAAGGAGGGTAAATTGTATATGGTTACAAGAACGTGGGAGGTGCGAGGTAAAAATGAGGCACAATCAGTGGAAAATTCGAAAGTGTGTATTGAAGAGTAAGATTGAGATACCTGAGAAACAGAAGGCAGGTTTTCCCCCAGTAAACGTCTACTGCCTAACGACTTGGGAGAAAGGCATTTCCCGAAGGCTGAGTGTTACAATATTTTGCAATGTGGCCAGGTTCTTTGCAACGAAAACAAACCACAGGGGGACGAACTGTAGGAATGGAAGAGGGAGGCAATGATTGAGGTAACGAAGTGGAATGAATTACTGGTAGTGGAATAGAACCATAATGAGAATGATCACTTAAAGAATTAATGGCATGTTGGTGAGCTAAATTATATACCTGAAAAAGGGAAACGGGAGGATTAAGTACATTAAATAGTTGACGGAATGAAGGAGCGGCATAGAATTGTACAATGGAAATTAATTCCAAAGTACTATAAGCAATATTGAGAACATTACTATAGGTGATGATTGAATCTAGGTAATCATGTGTTGGTTCAGTGGGCAATTGATGACGTCGAATGAACTCGGTACTCAACTTATATCGGACTTCAAGGGGTAAAAAATAATTATGTATGGCATGCCTTAATTCACACCAATTAGAAAAATTGGACATATTATCTAACCAAAAAATCGAAAAAAAAAACAGTCGTCTTAGCGGATAAGAGGCCAATTAATTGGGGAAAGGAAGCGACCTTAATATTTAAACATTTTCGAACCGAAAAAAGCCAGATGGTTAGGCTACGAGGGTCAGTTGCCTGTAATAAAATAATTTCGTGTGGCTATTACTAGCCGATTGCAGCCCTTGTAAGGCAGACCCTCCGATGAGGGTGGGCGGCATCTGCCATGTATAGGTAACTGCGTGTTATTGTGGTGGAGGATAGTGTTATGTGTGGTGTGTGAGTTGCAGGGATGTTGGGGACATCACAAACACCCAGCCCCCGGGCCATTGGAATTAACCAATTAAGGTTAAAATCCCCGACCCGGCCGGGAATCGAACCCGGGACCCTCTGAACCGAAGGCCAGTACGCTGACCATACAGCCAACGAGTCGGACAGTTGCCTGTAATTGAGGAACTTGAAGTAATGATTGCTTAATAATCTGTATATTGAGTGAGCTGTCAACTGAAGCATTTTGAGGTACGGGAGGAGCAGAATAGCGAGGTGGGGACGGAGCCATAGAATACTGTTGAAAAGAAGGTTTTTACATATTCGGTCAATAGGTCAGGTGTATAACTGGTAGATGATGGGTAAATGGAAGGAGAACTAGAAAAGGAAATTAAGTCACGAACAGGAGGGTTAGGCAAAGACAAATTATGGGATAATGGGGAAGGTAATGAGGTAGAATCTTCCCCTAACGGAAAATTATCAGAAAAGCATTCCATCTTTGAGGATAAAGAAAGATAGAAAAAGAATGAATGTGTAAAGGAAAGTACAGCTTGAGTATATAAGAAAACGAGGCCTACGGGCGTCAAATAGAAAGACCTGCACCTGGCGAGCCGAACCCGTCCTGGGATATCCCGGCACTAAATGCCATACGACATTTGTGATTATTATTATTTATTAAATAAATTTTTATTATTTGTTAAATAAATAAATAATCATTTAGTTAGATAGAACAGATGAAATTAAATCTCATTTCCTGTACATTATACAGTGGAACCTCGAATTGCGAGTAACTTAGTCTACGGGTGTTTTGCAAGACGAGCAAATATTTTAAATAAATTGTGACTTGATAAGCGAGTGAGGTTTCTCAATACGAGTGTCACGTGTACGTACGTTTCCACCTCCCCTGTGCCTTTGTTTTCCCCTCCCCCTGCCACGGAAAACATGAAATTTTTGCTGTTGGGTATTGTTACAGCCGTCATCATTAGTACTGTCACTCAGACGGTCATTACCACTTTCAATATGTCAGACAATGAGCACGTGGTTGAGTGTTTACAGAAAACTCGCCGTTATCACTCCAAATAACACTTTCACTTTCCCCTTCCTCACTTGTTGGAGGAGTGAATTCCTTATCTGAGCCTTCATCATCCCCTTCTTTACTAAAAATTATTAAGATATACAGTCAATTCGTCATCGTTAACAAAATAACTTCTCCCGCTGGTCGCCATTTTACTCACACGGCATGGTGATCTTACGTCGCAGATGAACACGGACTTTAGGAATTCATTGCATGATAACAAATGAATTTACGCACTATCTAGCGACGTAGTTAAAATCTAATGACAATTCTCTATGGACTGGACACACAAAATATTTCAATCTGACGGCCCAAGTTGTACAAACGCGTATAGAATTGCGCGCTATCCAAACAACGATATATCGTGGTTGGCACTTTACGCGTATATACGAAACAACGATATATCGCTGTCTTGCTCTCTACGGGTTAAAATTTTAGTTCCCCTTAACTGGGGAATAGTTTCATAACATTAACCTGCCAGTGGGTAGTTATTCAGCGCAACGTGCACTTTTGAAATGGGTACAGTAGTGTGCGGCAGATGTAAATACTCAACAGAAAAATATATTTTACTTGATTTATTTAAATTATTTGTGATATAGTAGAAATTCACTAGCATTATGTTATTACCGTTTTTCTTGTAAACCCGTAAATATATACGTATATACACAGTGTGTTCATACAAAAGTGAATATAAAAAGTATTCCTTTCATTATTATTATGACATTTTTCAAGTTTTCAGATATGCATCAATAGATTCTACATACTTTCTGGTTCATAGGTCATTCAGAAATTGCGCATAGTGGGGTAAATACGGAAGCACAGGCAAGCACAAAGTGCCACGCAACATTCCTCACAGCAGTAGACAGTTTCCCGTCACCTCTGGTTTGACAGGCACACAACACAATGTTTTCGTGAGTGATTCCTACTTCCGGGCGGCGGGTTCTCAGATAATTCAACGTCTTTCCTAACCAAGCCATGTTCACATCACACGGAAAAGTGTGCCACCATACACAGACCAATTTACAAAAAGTTATCAGAACATGGACAATGGAGTTCGCAGAACAAGTGTATTGTAACAACAACAACAACGATGACGACAACTACTCACAAATTTAGTAATTTCAATGTACATATACACAAACAAATTCTTTACTAAGTATTTGGCACGGATCTTACGAGGCAACACGAGACAGCTGTCGGACAGCCACCTACGTGCGAACTACCCGACTGGTGTGAGACCGGATAAAATTGAATAGGACAGCAATAATCACATCTGATATGAATGGAATTAGTTTTAAATTATGATAGTAGATGGCAGAAGTGATTAAGAATAGCCGGACACCTATATTCAGCTAACCCTACGTAAGACACATTTAGAATTACAAGAACACCTTTAGGCGTCAAGCCCAGTTAAGGGGCTAAATCACAAAACAAAACAAAATTTAAAAAATACAAGTCACTTTCCTGAATGTGAAGTCCATCATTTCTTTTTATGTTCATGTAAGACTTTTGCCCTCCACAGTGAAAAATTGGATATGTCTATGCCTAAAGAGTTAAATATTAATCTTATAAACATTGCTCCTTTTCACATTCCTTTTTATATAATTACTAAACATATCCACTGCTCAATTATATTTTTAGTTCTCATTTTTCTGTTTGATGTTTTAAAAGGAAAAGCATCAAATTCAGTTGTTCACGGACATCATTTATACAACTTCCTGCAGCTGTATTTCCCTATACACAAGCCTGTGCCCAAAAAATGCATTGCAATGTATGATTGTGTGTGAAATAAACATGTTTACTTTCTTTTTTAGGTTGTTGTCAGATCTCAAAGTGGAGAACTGTTGTACAGGTTATCTCCTTGGGCTAGGTATGTTGTGCAGCCACCAAAAGAAAAGGGTTATACCTATGAACAGAGAATCTGGAATCCACCTGAAGAACAGGTAATTTTAATGCAGTTCTCAATAGTTATGAAGTTAGGTTGAGCATTGATAATGAGAATGACTCATGTTAAAATCTTACAAAAAATGTATTTTACATACATATGTAAGTGCTGCCCACTTCAAATTGTTAAAATTATAATTAAAAAATATTTCTAAAACGAAAGTGTCTGACTGAAATTGGTATAGTTTTGAACCTAAAAATTGAGTTTTAAAAAAAGTCCAGTGAAATCTGCAAGACAAGAAATATTTCATTAATGATCATCATCGTCAGGCATGGCTAAATTTTTAAAATGAAGCCTATCATTTATTTTTCACAGCAGCTACATTTAGGTGCTGATCAATTTTTACCTTCATTAATGTACATGGAGTGGTGCATAATGCCAGTAATAAAACAGGTATATGGACTGTGAGTGTGTTTGTCATCAATCCATAGACTGGTTTGATGCAGCTGTCCATGCCACCCTATTGTGTGCTAACCTTTTTCACTTCTACATGATCGCTGCATCCTACATCTGCTCTAATCTGCTTGTCGTATTCATACCTTGGTCTATCCCTACCATTCTTACCCCCCTACACTTCCTTAGAAACCAACTGAACAAGTCCTGGGTGTCTTCAGATGTGTCCTATCATACTATCTCCTCTTCTCATCAAATTTAGTTACGATCTCCTCTCACCAATTCGATTCAGTATCTCTTCATTTGTGATTCAATCTATCCATCTCACCTTCAGCATTCTTCTGTAACACCACATTTCAAAAACTTCCATTCTCTTTCTTTATGAGGTAGTTATCGTCCATGTTCCACTTCCATAAAATGCCACGCTCCAGACGAAAGTCTTCAAAACTTCTTTCTAATTCCTATATCAATGTTCGAAGTGAGCAAATTTATTTTCTTAAGAAAGGCCTTCTATATTCTCTTGAATATAATGGGAATAATGCAATTCAATTATGAAAATACTGCACTTCTGCACACTAAGTATCATTACTGCTTTTTATCCCCAGCACCTCTGTATCCGTCTTGTAATGTACAGTTGCTCAAAAAAAGAATGCGTGCGTGGTATTGTACATACAGATATTGCAGATACATGTTTCTCAGAAACAACTGAACCTATAGATACAATGTTTGTTGTGGATATCCGCAGGATTTGGATCTACATGCGAGATGAATTATATTCTGATAATAATAAAAATTTAGTCAGATAAAATATTAAATTTGAGGAATGTACAAGGCAATTTCTTTTAGTAACTATAGACTTTTTCTTGAAAGGAACCCAACATTATTTTGAAAATATTTCCTTTGGATGTTACACACCTTAAACTACTTCTCCACATAGTCACAGCCATTATTAAGGCACTTGTCATAACGTGGCACCTAGTTATGTATGCCTTCTTCATTGGAACAATGCCCTGCCTGTAAGGAAAGCCATGCTGAGTAGCTCAGACGGTTGAGGTGCTGGCCTTCTGACCACAACTTGGCAGGTTTGATCCTGGCTCAGCCTGGCAGTATTTGAATGTGCTTAAATACGTCAGCCTCATGTTGGTAGATTTACTGGCATGTAAAAGAACTCCTGCGGGGCCAAATTCTGGCACCTTGGTGTCTCCGAAAACCATCAGAAAGTAGTTAGTGGGGTGTAATAAAGTTATTTATTATTATTTTTATTATTATTGTCCTGTAAGGAATGCCATGTTTGTACCCCTTCAACACAGTCATCAGTGCACTTGCCACCAGGGAACTTCTTTAGGTTAAGGTTGGAAGTCACTTGTCACCAAATCAGGACTGTATGAGAGGGGCCTACCATTGTTCCTAGCAGAATGATGTGATGAGGTCCTGCATTTGATTGGCTCTGTGCAGTGTGGCAGTCATGAAGCATGGTGATTCCACAAGAAATTATTCCACACCTTTTGTTCTGAATCACACAGTGCAGATTTCATAGCATCACACAGTAGCTATCTTTGTTGATTGCTGCATTCCGATGCAAGAATCCAATGAGCAAAACACCTTGTCTGTCCCAGAAAACCGTGCACATAATCTTCCACGTGGTAATTGCCTATTTGAATTTCTTCTTCAATGGTGATGTTAAAAGCCTAAACTCCAAGGATTTCTGCCTTGATTCAGGAGTGATGCAGGATACCTATGTCTAGTCTCCTGTAACAGTGCTGCTTTTCACATCATCCCCTTCCTTGGCATTTCATTTGAGAAGGGCCAATGCTCTGCACATTCGCTTGGTATTGTGTTCTTCAGTGAGGTGTTTTGGTATCCGTCATGCATACCTGCCAACTTGTACAGTTTGTCCGTAGAATTTACGGAAATTGCAGCATATTACGGTTTCATGGATGGTTTCAGTTTAACGACTTCGCGGACAAAAATTTGAAACATTAACATTCGATAATCACTCCACTTCCCTACAATCGATTGTTTGTGTGGGTCAAAGGCAAGTCCACGATAGTCGATAACACATTCTTTAATATGATTGGTATTCTTAACCGTGTGATGTTTGTGTTTTATTGGAATTGAATTTAAAGCCAGGATAACAGTTCTTCTGTGTGAATCTTGGGTGTCGACAGGCTCTGCTCCGCAAATTCTTTGCTCCGCTCTGTTCGCTTGTTGTGATTTAACCCATATTATTTGACCACGTGGGTGTTGTTCTTTGTTTACGAAGTTGGCGTTCCTTGAATGGTTTGGCATTTTAAGGTTATGGCATATTTTAATGAATTGTTCGAGTTATTGTGTTTTAACTTCGTGCCTCGCAGTTTCCTGTATTCATTAGACTAACTACTTTTGACTTTTAACTTACGTAAACAAATTATCACAGGTCACTTGAGCATCTCTTAACTTTATTTTATTCAACATTATGTTTAAAAATGTGATTCCCATCGTCATTCTCATTAAATGTCTAGTTCCAACCGCTAGTCAATCAACATCATTTTACAGCAATTTTACCACTAGTCTGTAACAAACTATCATTTCATTCATTTCACTCATATTAATAGTCTTTCAGTGTTACTATTGTAAATACTTTCCCCAGTTATAAACTTCTCACTCATAGCATTGTCTTGAAAACCAATATTGTACTAGTCTTTTACTGTATGTTAATTTTCTTTTAAGACTCTTCAAGGCTTTTTATAAATCAGTTTTATCTTATTTATATGTAAATCAGGTGCCTGATTTTATTTCAAGGTTAAACCCGTGGCTGTTGATGCCTATATGTAGGGTGAAACATGTACCATTTTAATTAACATGTCAATGTAATTCAACAAAGACTTATTGTATTGATTAGGTGGACAAATTAATAAATTAACTTATTGTTATTATTTCAACGATACTTCTATTTGATCGTCACTTCCTTTTGTTAATAGTAATGCTATTGGCTTTACGTCCTAATAACTAATTTTTTATGGTTTTCGGAGAAGCCGAGGTGCCGGAATTTAGTTCCGCAGGAGTTCTTTAACGTGCCAGTAAATCTACCGACGTGAGGCTGTCATATTTGAGCACCTCCAAATACCACCGGATTGAGCCAGGATCGAACCTGCCAAGTTGGGGTCAGAAGGCCTGTGTGATTCATTGTGTGATTGAAGGAACTCTACTGTGTTCTTCTCCATTGTAAATTCTTAAGTAATGTTGTATTTACAGAAATGAGGGTTACATTAAGCACATGTATGTACACTGGAATCACTTAATGGTTCAGACGATGAAAGTTTCATCACAGGGGAAAGGATGCTTCAAGAATACCTAATCTGAAAAGCAGCTGCTGGATGTGAAACAAGTTACAAAGTATGTTTTATCACTGAATTAACAGGCAGTGTGCAAATGTTATTGTGTAATATGATATACTGCCTTAAAAATGAAATGGCGTATGGCTTTCAATGCTGGGAGTGTCCGAGGACATGTTTGGCTCACCAGGCGCAGGTCTTTTTATGTGACACCCGTAGGTGACCTGCGCGTCATGATGAGGATGAAATTCTGATGAAGACGGTACATACACCCAGCCCCCATGCCAGAGAAATTAACCAATGATGGTTAAAATACCCGACCCTGCCGGGAATCGAACCCGGGAACCCTGTGACCAAAGGCCAACACGCTAACCATTTAGCCATGGAGACTGCCGTAGAATAGATTGGAGACGGGAAGGGAAAGGGGTATCATTATTGAGAAGGGAGGACTTGAGTCGAAAATCTTGCTAAGGGGTAAATTTTGATTACTGATAACCCACTTCAAAGGTTGGCACCTCTGTATAAGTGAAAGTGACATGGAAGATGCATTCCACCAATATATTTTTGCTGCAGTGGAATCCATACAGGTGGACCAACAAGTGTTTGCACACGTTCAAGTGTCAGAGATTCTTCGGTGTGAAATATGTCTGAGCAAATAGTCAACATACCAAATACCTACTTAAGTAACTTGGGTACCCTCTTTGTTCATTCAGAAGTGTCCCCACCATTTCCACTATCATATGTCAACGTCTGTGCGAAGGTCAACGTCCATGGTTTGTAACTTGATGTTTACGAACACTCGCTGTGTGTCACAGACATAGATGATAGTAATAATAATGTTAATTGTTTTTAAGTCTCACTAACTACTTTTACGGTTTTCGGAGACGCCCATACACATAGACACCAGTGCCATAGTTGTTTGATGGTCACCTGTGCAGAAGTGCCAACTATTATGGATTGTCTGTAATGATTACGGATTTCACTTCGCGATTACGGTCAAAGGGCACATTATTACGGAAAAGCAGCATTATCACAATAAAAATTAATTTCTACGAAAAAGGGAAAGAAGTAAAAATTGTTCAATCCCTTAGAGCATTATTGGTCAACCCTCCTTGTTTGAATGCTTGTAAGTTGGCAGCTAAACATATCTTGATAAGAGTTCTAAAAGGCAAAACACGTTGAAAGTATATCGGGCTGTTTGTGGTACAGAGGGTCACAAAATTTTGAAATATCTGAGTACCTGTTGGCTCTCGCTTCTTCAGTCTATTAATAGAGTTCTTGAGCAGTAAGAAGCTTTGACAATCATGTTTTGTAGTGAGCCCCTCCATAAAAATGAGAGCACCAAGCAGTTTGACACTGTAAAATCTTTCATACAAGACCCACACACAAAACTGTTTTGCTACTTTCTTCAGAGTACACTTCCTGTCTTTAACTCAGTGAAAAAACACTGGGCAAGTTGGTCATGCAGTTAGGGGTGTGCAGCTGTGAGCTTGCATCCGGGAGATAGTAGGTTTGAACCCCACTGTCGGCAGCCCTGAAAATGGTTTTTCGTAGTTTCCCATTTTCACACCAGGCAAATGCTGAGGCTGTACCTTAATTAAGGCCATGACCACTTCCTTCCCACTCCTAACCTTTTCCTATCCCATCGTCGCCATAAGACCCATCTGTGTCAGTGCAAGGTAAAGCAGCTTGCAAAAAAAAAAAAAAAAAAATCAGTGAATTTATTTCTGCACCAAGATGCTTCAGCCATACATCTTCTTAGAAGGAAACTTACTGGTCTTTTAACTGACCTGTGGGTCAGATTTGTTCAGCCATGTTCTATTCAGTCAGAATCTACCTCTCTTTTGAGTTTTGAATTCAAGAGTAGGAAATACCAGAAAGCCAGTGAGGACTTTGTAATTGGAGCAAAAGCCTTGTCATACTTGAAAGATAATGACTGTGATGAAGAGTTGTTTTATATGGCAGCTTGCAGTTACATTATTAGGAAATTTCCCCTTGATGATGAATTTCTTCATCAAGCCGAAGTTGTAGACCTCTCAGAATGAAGGTTTCCTATTCATCTTTTGAATATTTTGTTTGAAGATTCTCACGTTTGGTTAAGGAAAGCGAACATGAAAATCTTGAAGAGGAATTTGCAGTTTACCAGTGTGATATTTTCCCTGAATACATTGTACACGGACCTAACATTGACAACATTGCAGAGCTTAAAAATGAAAGTGGACAGATTAAAAAAATCAGACAGAGTTCAGGCCTACATTAAGTACATCTACACTGGAATCACTTATGGTTCTGAAGGTGAAAATATCATCTCAGGGGAAGTATGTTTCAAGAAAACTTACACTGAAAAGCAGCTGCTGGGTGCAAAAAACAAGCTACAAAAAATTTTTTGTCACAGAACTAACAGGTAATGAGCATATTTTATTGTGTAATATGATATACCGTATTTCTAATGTCTTTTCTCCTTGATCGCATTTGATCGTCAACTGACTCACTTTCGCTCCTTTTAATGCTATTGATTACTATAATCTTTACAAACTTACTGTATGTCACCAGTAATTAATTACAAATGGCATTGAATAACTGAATAACCAACATAATAAAATGAACACTAGCTCCTCGTACGATTGCGCTGGATGCACCTCCCATACAGTGACTTTGGTCGCAGCAGTGAGTGAAACAAAGATGTAATTCTGGACAGTCTTCCCTTTTCCACTCACCTGAAACTACGATGGCCCGCAGATCCCATAGTTTTACATGGACATTCATCCTTTATCTACCAATGAACGTGTCGATGTATCGTGAGCAAATTGTATATCTCAGGATAATTTTGAGAAAATTGGACATGTTATTTTGTTAAGAAAAAAAATGAGAATCCACAGCCTGGAATGAATGAAGCCCATTTCTAGCGGCGAGGATGGGGATTGTATCGGCTGCCAAAGCCTGTCGCACTCCTCTGGGGCAATGATTAATGAAATGATATTGGAGAGTTTTGCTGGAATTAAAGATGACAGGGAAAACTGGAGTACCCGGAGAAAAACCTGTCCCGCCTCTGCTTTGTCCAGCACAAATCTCACGTGGAGTGACCAAGATTTGAACCACGAAACCCAGCAGTGAGAGGCTGGCGCCTGAGACACGGAGGCTCATTTTCTTAAGAACTTTTTCCAATTACAGATTCAAAGTTTTGGGCTTGTAAGTGCCAGAGGGAATAACTAGTGTGACTGAAGAGTTAGAACAGAGAAGAGGGAGTGTGAATTGATATAATTGTGTGTCTGTGTAGTTGTATAATCAATTAGTGTTAGTTAATAAATCGTAGAGTAAACTCTACCAGTTGTGCGGTCATTAACCCACCTGCCATCATGCTACATTATTGATTATAGTCATTTTTGATGAAGCAACACTTGCCCCTATTTCTTCTACAATGACAGTGTCCAGGAAAATCTCCGTTGTGAACAGTGTGATATCTCATCTTTGGAAGCCACCACACAGTGGATCAGTAATTTTGTGATAGTAAGACAGTCATTGGTGGATGGAATTAACGTGCGGTACATACACACTGAAGAAAATTAAATATGTTCCATCATAACTCTTCTGGCCCCCTCTTAAAAGAACAAAAGTTTTTGCAGTTCAGTTGCTCTCACTACTGATATAGATAAACTGCTGCAACATGCTAATCAACGAAAGGGTCTTGAATCTGCATCTGGAGAGGTAAGCTTGTAACTCCATTTAATATACTGTGTATTCAGTGCAGTTAAACACTCGCTAAAAATAGCATAGTACGATATTTTTTAAAATTTGATTTCAGATGACTCATTTTTCAGTGCCAGCAAACTTGCCTGGTATGTGGTGCTTGTATGGGAGCATTATGCAAGAAAATGAGACAACAAATTCATTGACAAGTTAACTCTTCTGGAGATAAAATAATCTCATACCTGAAAGACGAGAACAGGTTTTATAATTACTGAAAGCAGATATAAGGTTTACAAAGTTGCAAAACGGAGCTTTCTACAAGTAGATAAAAAGTATGCAGACATGTTCAAAGCAGCAGGGGTACATGGTCTGCAATAATTACACAGACTGCTTAACCCATTTGCATCATTTGACGAGCTGTGGTCGCGTGTGGTGTTTTCACGCATGAATCAGATGATGCAGTGTCTTGCTTATCTTCATATATTAGTTTCCCTTTGCAATATAAGTTCTCACAATGCAATACCATGATGAATAGAATACCAAGTGTGATCACTCCGCTCTCTTAACATTGTAGTTGGTGGTCCTGCCGGAGTGTGGCGGCGCAGTCTCAACGATCCAACTGCAACACGTGCGCCCAATTGCCGGTAAAGGTATAGCGAGCGTGCATGATGTCGTGGTGATAATTTTAATGCCTATTAATTTGTTTTAATATTTTCTAAAGTCTGTGTTAGTATCTGTGCAGTGCTTTGTGTGTGCAATCAACTAGCTTTCTATATTTCGAGAATAGGTCGTACTGTTTCGTTCCTGGTTGTAAATCGGGTTACGGAAGGAAGCATGATGCTAGACGATACTTTACACCGCAAAAGAGAAATAATCTGTTTGCGAAGTGGGCTAGAGTTATTCCGCGGAAAGATAAGCAAATGTCGGCCAAAAGCAGAATATGTGACCTGCATTTTTCGGCAGATTTAATTTTAAAGGCGGACTGTTTCGTTGTGAATGGTGAAAACGTTGAACTTCCTCATGTGAGGTGAAAAATAAAACCAGGAGAGGTGCCTCATATATTTTCAAATTTACCAAAATACCTATCCACTGAGGTAAAATCGCGAAAGGCACCCAGTATCAAAGGAGTGAGGACAGTATCAAGAGGATAAGGAACAAGAATCACAAAGTGAGTGAAGCAGTAATGACAACAGTAGGCGGTGAAGTTCAAGTTCAAGGTCAGCCTAGTTGTAGTCAGATTCATGGTCAGTCTAGTTCTCTTACAGATGCCGAAAAGATATCATCTCTCAGAAAGCAACTAAAGAATGCAACTCGTAATTTAATGCGAGCTAAATGCAGTCTTTCCTCAGCCAAAGCTAGGATTAATTTCCTACAGGGGCAGATGAAGAACTCCGAATTTCAATTTGTAGATTGTAAATTTCTTAGTAAGAAGCAGAAAATTATTACACTGTGTTAAAGAAATGTCAAGTAAAGTCTCCCAATGGTATGAGGTACAGTAGTGATTTTCTTTTAGAGAGTTTATTAGATTAGAATAACATCACATAGAGGATAGGATAGGCAAAATTTGTTACCTCTTCCCCCACAAAGCCATTTGGGGAAACTCTGCAAAGGACATAAATGTCCCTATGGTGTAATCCACATTGCTAAGTGCTATTTCAGATTATTTTAATGATGAAATGAACGAGAATAAACGGTACGGGATAGTTATATTCGATGAGGTTAAACAAAGAGAAGAGATTCAATTTAATGTGGGGCAATATTTTTTACAAGTGTCTTGACTAGATAGAGGCGATTTCAGTTGTGCCATCAGGAGCTGGCTGTTGTATTGAACACACTTTGGACATTATTCCAAAACTGGTCTCACACTATAGTGCCGATTCTTCTTCAGAGCGGGAGAAATCCGCAGAGAAATGCAAGCTCGACATTCTGCTAAGTCTACTTGTAAACTATCGAAAGTGGCCTCGAACTAGTTTTGGTGAATAATTTACTTCATTTAATTTATTTGAGAAAAGTGTCAGTGTTATTTACAGTCTGGTGTATGATTAATTTGCTCTTTTTGAAAAGGATTCTTTAAGTATGTAAAGAACAATGTTGCTTTCGCTTTTCGTAACGTTTCGTTTTATTTCGTGTGTTCTCTTATTAAAGTTCAAAGATATTTCTTCGTGCGGACTGATAATATTATTTATAACTCTCTGACAGTGTTATTCATGTGTTGTATTTGATTATTTGCGTATCAATGTAATTTCCATTAAATCAGCTGACCGTGTAGCGTTGGTGTTAGGCTCCACTAGCGCCGCTCTGCGGTAGAGCGCTTGAACTCGTTGAGTGATCTCACTTGGTATTCTATTCGTCATGGCAATACTACAAGGATCTAGAGGCATGTACTGTTTGTAAACAATGCTGTCTGTATTTCTGTGTGACACTGGGATTGTTGAACAACAGTTCATTTTCATTTCATTTTCAGTATTCATTATGCGGTAGAACCTGCTTTGCAGTAATGAGAGCGCGAGTTTGAAAGCGTTTGTAAACAGTGTTTAGATGGTGATTTCGGTAGGCCTAATAATGACATTTTAGAAAATGAGTTTGAGGGTAGTGATAGCAACGGTGAAAGTTACTGAACTGCACAGAGCATTAAAGAGAGAGTGAAAGTGTTGCACCTGGTCGAAATGCACATGGCCAGTAACAAAAAAGAACTGTAGTGGTTGGAAATTGGAGGACATATATATTGCCCCCATTATTCCAGACATGCTCAGCTGGAGAGCGAGAGTCCCAAGGGTGGACCGTTCGCTGTCTGGCTTTGCTTACTTTTACAGGCAGGGAAAGATACAAGGGCTAGCGACAATGATACAAAAAGATTTAAACAACAGGTTTTGACATTTATTTACGAACTAGCACTTGATAACTCATGTAACAAATTATAATAATTAAATCTTGATGGTAATTCAAAATTAAAAATCTTCTTTGCCCGTTTCCTTAGATACAGCATTATTGTTCTTCAACCTTTCAGAGTTGAATTACACTGCAAATATAACAAACTAACATTAGCCTACTTCTGGCTTAAAGAAATAAATTACCGAGCTCAATAGCTGCAGTCGCTTAAGTGTGACCAGTATCCAGTAATCGGGAGATAGTGGGTTCGAGCCTCACTGTCGGCAGCCCTGAAGATGGTTTTTACCGGGCGAGTTGGCCGTGCGGTTAGGAGCGCGCAGCTGTGGGCTCGCATCCAGGAGATAGTGGGTTCGAACCCCACTGTCAGCAGCCCTGAAGATGGTTTTCCGTGGTTTCCCATTTTCACTCCAGGCAAATGCTGGGGCTGTACCTTAAATAAGGCCGTGGCCGCTTCCTTCCCCTTCCTAGGCCTTTCCTTCCCATCGTCGCCATAATACATATCCGTGTCGGTGCGACGTAAAGCAAAAGGCCAAAGAAGTAATAAAATTTACATATCATAACAATGACATTTACAATAAGATACAAAAGTTGAAAACTAGAAAAGCGGCTGGAATTGATCAGATTTCTGGGGATATACTAAAGACAATGGGTTGGGATATAGTACCATATCTGAAGTACTTATTTGATTATTGTTTGGTCGGAGGAGCTATACCAGATGAATGGAGAGTTGCTATCGTAGCCCCTGTGTATAAAGGAAGGGGTGATAGACATAAAGCTGAAAATTACAGGCCAGTAAGTTTGACATGCATTGTATGTAAGCTTTGGGAAGGCATTCTTTCTGATTATATTAGACATGTTTGCGAAATTAATAACTGGTTCGATAGAAGGCAATTCGGTTTTAGGAAAGGTTATTCCACTGAAGCTCAACTTGTAGGATTCCAGCAAGATATAGCAGATATCTTGGATTCTGGAGGTCAAATGGACTGTATCGCGATTGACCTGTCTAAAGCATTTGATAGGGTGGATCATGGGAGACTACTGGCAAAAATGAGTGCAATTGGACTAGACAAAAGAGTGACTGAATGGGTTGCTATATTTCTAGAAAATAGATCTCAGAGAATTAGGGTAGGTGAAGCTTTGTCTGACCCTGTAATAGTTGAGAGGGGAGTTCCTCAGGGCAGTGTTATCGGACCTTTATGTTTTCTTATATATATAAATGATATGAGTAAAGGACTGGAATCGGAGGTAAGGCTTTTTGCGGATGATGTTATTCTCTATAGAGTGATAAATAAGTTACAAGATTGTGAGCAACTGCAACGTGACCTCGAAAATATTGTGAGATGGACAGCAGGCAATGGTATGTTGATAAACGGGGCTAAAAGTCAGGTTGTGAGTTTCACAAATAGGAAAAGTCCTCTCAGTTTTAATTACTGCATTGATGGGGTGAAAGTTCCTTTTGGGGATCATTGTAAGTATCTAGGTGTTAATATAAGAAAAGATCTTCACTGGTGTAATCACATATATGGGATTGTAAATAAAGGGTACCGATCTCTGCACATGGTTATGAGGGTGTTTAGGGGTTGTAGTAAGGATGTAAAGGAGAGTGCATATAAGTCTCTGGTAAGACCCCAACTAGAGTATGGTTCCAGTGTATGGGACCCTCACCAGGATTACCTGATTCAAGAACTGGAAAAAATCCAAAGAAAAGCAGCTCGATTTGTTCTGGGTGATTTCCGACAAAAGAGTAGCGTTACAAAAATGTTGCAATGTTTGGGTTGGGAAGAATTGAGAGAAAGAAGAAGAGCTGCTCGACTAAGTGGTATGTTCCGAGCTGTCAGCGGAGAGTTGGCGTGAAATGACATTAGTAGACGAATAAGTTTGAATGGTGTTTATAAAAGTTGGAAAGATCACAATATGAAGATCAAGTTGGAATTCAAGAGGACAAACTGGGGCAAATATTCATTTATATGAAGGGGAGTTAGGGATTGGAATAAATTACCAAGGGAGACGTTCAATAAATTTCCAATTTCTTTGAAATCATTTAGGAAAAGGCTAGGAAAGCAACAGATAGGGAATCTGCCACCTGGGCGACTGCCCTAAATGCAGATTGATTGATTGATTGATTGATTGATTGATTGATTGATTGATTGAAATAGCAAAAAAAAAAATTAATAATTCTATCTGACTCGTAAATGATCCTAAGTTATTTTAAATTATTAGGTTCATTCGTGATAACATCTTCTCCTTCAAAATGAAACTTTAAATTCTTTAAGTAAATGAAATAAATTATGGTATCATTATTTTACAAAAATCTTCTCAAAAAAATATTTAATCACATTGTCCTACTTGTGGATAAGCTCAAATTACATCGTCTCATTCATCAAACATGAGATCCATTGAACTGTACTTTAAAAATTTATTTGTAAGAAATATTAGTTAAACATGTCTCTATCCGACTTCCTTTCATTAAATTACACTTTCCTAATAATTATTTCCATGACTTCCTTCAATATTTGACTGAACAACATGTGAAGTTAACTCTTAACATCTGATGCCTTGAAAAAAATTAACATTACAAAACTTTACAATAACAGTGAACTTTGTCACACGTTTGAAATAATATGCACTTATTCATCGGTGTCGGGTACGTTAATCTTGCCTCAACTTAATTTTAAAATAAAATTCACTAAAGGTTTAACTTCCAGTAAATTAAATCACCTCAAACAACGATGTCGATAACCTGGGTCCAACATGATGAACATGTGGCCAGGTCAAAACCACATTTCAAAAATATCACAAGTCAGTGAAAATCACTACATCACTCACACAACATTCACACAGACACACAAATATTATTTACGTTATTTACAACAAATTCTAGACTTTGACTGTTAGATTTTGATTTTTACCATCCGCACATGAAATATCACGATGACTGTATCGGTCAAAAAATCCATTTACGACTCTCTCAGAGATGTGATGAAAATCTGAGTGATCACTTAGTCAGAGATGATGAAGATTTTACAACATTGGTCATAATAATATCAGTGGTTGACATTTGGAAGAATTGTTGTCTACATATACGCACGTAATACAGGTCAGACATTAGCATCTGAATTCATGGTTCATGAGTCACGACATTATTATTACTTAAATCTACACTCATCAATCAACACGTGCTCTACATTTGAAGAAGTTATGTTCACCAAACACATACTCTTCAAATAAATTCAATAAATGAATTAAATAATTCAGTAAATACAGTAAATGATCCGTCAGGATTCTGCCATGTTCCAGGCTCATATTCTACCTAATTGAGCACATATTAACATCTTACAACAAGATCAAGCAATATTTAAACTCATGACCCTTAATCATTGGTTTAACCCGAGCTGGAATTATTATTATTATTATTATTATTATTATTATTATTATTATTATTATATGTGCTGGATATTAATTTCACGTAAATCAGAGTTCGACAATAAACCAGATGACACTAACACGCATGAAATCCAACAAGATAAATAAGAAAATTTACATTGAAATCCGGCGTAACAAATATGCCATAAATCGGTCCCACATGGCTTCCACATTGAAAATAATTTCAAAATTAAATGATCATTTATCGGTGAGGACAATAATTTTTTAGTAACCCTGAACTGTTAATTGGGACATTTAGAGTAATTATAGAAGACACGCATACAGTCTAGCTACTCTAATAGAATCCAATATTCACTCACACACAACGTGACAACTCTACCATTGCCCATGTGAAAGAAGAATGAAAATATTAACTAATTTTGCAAATCTAATAGAAATACTACCACTAATGAATAAGTAAGCATTATTTCTACAAAGATGAACAGGCAAGACATTATAAATTGGTACTTAAATGTATGATGAAACTGGGTCTCTGCCGATCTGGAATTACTGGATCATATGTTGCTGGTCATCTGCTTCCGTCGTTATCTCCCCATGTTAGATGTTGCCTACATTTTAGTACACCATCGCAGCAACCAAGTTCAGAGCAGAAAAAATGTAGGTTTCCTCTTCAAATAGTTGAAACATCTCGATGAACTCCAGTAAACACGTGGCGATCCTCTTGTTTCTTCTAGAACGGTGAAAGCTGAAACTGACAAAAAAATTTAGTAGATGTTCCACACACAAATACGTCGAGTTTTATAGATGAACTGCATGTAACTTAGCCTGCGAAAATCTGCCAGACTCGTTGACTGTTATACTGTAGGATGGTAGTAGATTTATAATGCAGCAGAGTTGAAGAATTACAGAGCTCAATTATCGAAGTGACAAAGTCCAAGTAGAAAAATGCAAGTAAGAGAGCGTTTCTTCGGAAAACTTGAGTATATAAGTGTTCCTCAAGGTGGGTGTGTCTCCATATCACCTCATAATTAGCCGTCGTCTTACGCCTGATCGGTTACTACAATTCTCGAAATTACTCTCACCAGAAGGTTTTGACACGCGCAAAGCACCTTGCGATGGCCTTGAGAGTTCCCACTGGGGCATGTGATACAGCTGACTGGTCGATTGAAAAATCAATACTTCGCTCTTGGCTGGTAAAAACACAATAAAATGTTTATTGTAAGCCAAATTTTAAGGGGACAATATCTCAATTTTGTGGATACAGCGGTGTTTCAGAAATACTTACAAAAAATTTAGATTCCTCCTACCGTCCGAACTTGCGATGTTTTTAGAGTACACAGATCTGTTCTTTTTTAAATTATTTCAAACAAAACATTTGTACCACAGCCAGCAATCATTCAAGGAATGAAGTATGGTTATGTCATAACTTTCAATGGCATGAATGCGATATTTGAGTGAATTATCTTCATTAGTGTTTTATGCATGTTTTTGTGCGACAGGTATGCTCAGTCTGCTGGAGGGCAAATTAAATCTGATTCCACAGTCAACAATGTCGCTATTTATTGTGACTTGAATGGGTTAATGCAGTGTTGAAGGATAACAGGGTACCTGCAGACTGGAACAACGGTGTTATCATTAGAGCCCGAATTATATATGTAATATAAAAATGAGAAATATGTACATAAATATGCAGCTTAAATTGACAAAATATGTAGTTAAATATGTAATAAATAAAAAAATATGTAACTTAATATCTAAGCTTTATTTGATGTATTCTTGTACACAGAAAAGGAAACAAAACCGAAAAAAGTTAAAAGTACAGATGTTACTCAACCTCTAATTTTAATTTGGAGGCGCAGTTAATAACGAAATATTTTTCCAAATTATCTGCGGTCATCGAATGCCTTCTGTCTGTTAGGATGTTCTTATATATAGAAAAAGACATTTCCACTTCACTTGGTCACTGGCACGTATTTTAGATGAGGAATGATCCTGGAAGATACGTTTTCATTCTCAGGGAACTGCACAGACTCGCCGTTAAGTATTTGTCATACATTTGAAAAAAATATATATCCTGGGGTCTTTTTTAAATCATCATTCAATTTTACTGAAACAGACTCGCCGATTACTCCCAGCACAAGACTCAATTTACTGATTGCAACTTCCACTATAGACATAGATTCATGGAGGGGCAGTCCCGAAATGTTCAGCTTTGTAATGCTGTTTGGAATCCAACTAAAATTGCTTGCGATGTATGCAATCGATGAAGCCACCTTTGAATCTTGAAAGGCACTCATACACTCACACACAGATGCTGCACTTTCAGGAGGAAATGTTTCCACCATTAACATTGCTGCTTCAAAATGTTCATTAAAGAAGTTCACAACTTTTATCCACATTCCCCATTTGGCGCTCACAGGCTGCAGAGGTAGAGGCGCATCTGGTAACAATTTCTTGTAGCACTACACGCGATAGCAAGATTTTCGGGAAACTTTCCTTGTTGATGGTACTAAAACATTCACTTCAGGAAATTTTTCTCTTATGATCTCAGCCACTAGTGATGTAATCCATGTGTCAAACATTTGAAGTGTGCCATATTGGGTCAAACACAGACAATGCAACTGCAGCTTTTAGCTTTTTTAGCATATGGGATCAGGGTTGCCACCGGACAACAAAGTTTCGTACTAAATTTTCCCCTAAGAAGGTACAAGATTTTGGGGAAAAGGTACTAATTTTTTTACAATGGAGTAACATTATTCATAAAGGCAGTATAAACAAACAAATTATATTTATTAAAAATACACATTCATTACATGAGAAATTTCTAATAATAATCAGACCAGCAGTAATGTTGCAGTTTCACCACCATCCTAACACATCCAGTTCCAAGCTGACTACGAGTTGATGTTTAGAATATGAACACTATGAATATTCTCACGCATTTCAGTTCAACATTCACACACACGCGCCTTTTGTTTTCATACACTACCCAAAAGTTGGTTGTCTTTTAGAATATAATCACATGCATTTCACATTTTGCTCTTCTCTTAACTCTTGGAAAACATTGCCAAAGCAATGAACTGTTTTGAAATTTGAACATTTTGGGCGGACGAATGTTTAAGTTTCTCCTTTGTTAGGAGTAGCCTCCGTGGCTCAGGTGGCAGCGCGTCGGCCTCTCACCTCTGGGTTCCGTAGTTCAAATCCCGGTCACTCAATGTGAGATTTGTACTGGACAAAGCGGAGGCGGGACAGGTTTTTCTCCGGGTACTCTGGTTTTCCCTGTCATTGTTAATTCCAGCGACACTCTCCAGTACCATTTCATTTCATCTGTCAATCATTAATCATTGCCCCAGAGGAGTACGAGAGGCCTCAGCAGCTGGCACAATTCCTATCCTTGCCGCAAGATGGGATCTTCATTCATTTCATCCCTGACCCAGTCACTGACTGGAGAACAGATTGCAGTTCTTTTTCTTTTTCTTTGTTAGAAGGAGCCCATTCAACATACAGGATTCGAGTTTGTTTCTCAATTTGGTCTTATTTATAGCAACAGCAGAAAGAAAACCTTTCTATTGCAGCAGAAAATGTGGTAAACAGAGCACTGCCTTCACAAAATTCGTCAAATTTGGAAAGATGTAGTCGCGTACGGGATTTTTCATTTCAAAAGCAAAGCTCCAAAATGTCATAAATTCTTAGTTTTCTTTCAGCGATTCTGTGGACTTGTTTCTTAAGAAGGGACCTTCCAGTGTCTACTCAGTTAAATGTAACACAAGTTCAATAAATATTGTTTAATGGTGTGTGCTTTTACAGGTATATTATAGTGTAATATTTATATTGAGCTTGTGAGTTCGACATACTGAAAAGCTTTTATATTTCTGTGGATTTAGCCAGCCACTATTTCGTATCTAACTTCATAAACACTTTCTGTAATTACAATAGGGAAGTATATAGCTAATGGAATTGTGCTGATAAAACTGCCATCTCTTTTGCAGTTTTCTAGGTTCGACATGGACAGGTTTCTTAAAATAGGATCACAAAATCCATTCTCTTAAAAAACTGTTCGCAGAATTCAACATGAAATTTCTTATCAATTTCTTTCTTATTTTTCTGCTGCAGTAGAAAAGCTTCTACTCTACCTCCGTAAAAAGTACTAGATTTCCATAAAAAGAACTAACGTACCAAAAATGTCCATGAAGTACTAGATCTAGCACTAAAGTACTAAAGGTGACAACCCTGTATGGGATGCAGCATCTGAGTAGAGCACCAGCACTTTTTGTTTGTTAACTGTAGCTCTTGTTATTAAATCGTAAAACTGTAGCATGATTTGTCTCTTCGACTGGTTTGCAGTAAATTAAATAAGACTTACATGGAGCCTCTGGATCCTCTTTACTTGCTAGGAGATTTGCAATGAAATGACCCAAGGCATTGGTCAACTCATCAATGGCAATCCATGTGTATGAATTGTCAAGTTCAGCTCTAATAGTTTCCACCGTGTCATTGTAGCAGGAGTTCAAATAGTTTTTTCGGAGTGTTGTTTCGTCCGGAATATTGAAGTTGCAATATTTGCGTAGGAATCCTTAAAACTTCGGCACTCCTAGTTTATACCATGGTATGTTTGCAGTGACTGCTACCATGCACAAATCTTTATTAAATTAAATTGTAGAATAAGAATGTGCCAGCGCCCCTTGTGTAAGAACAATTTGTTTCTTCAATGGAGAAAGTTTTTTATTTCTCACATGATCAGTTTTTAAATACTGTTCTAACTTTGACTTCATGGAGCACCCAATACATTTGTCACACACTCTGCATAGGACGATTTTACCATCACGTGTAAAGGCTTCATCAGTCGAAATCCAATCTTTTAACTTTAACGCTAGTTTGGATGCGACTGGTGCAGTAGCGATTCACTAACTATGACTCAGAGTATGGTTTGAGCAAGTGTTTCCTTTCACGGCTTGTTTTTGCCAAGAGGTCATTCCAGCCATGGCGTAATTTTAACTTTTTGTCTTTCTTTGTAGTAGCAGTGACATGTCATTGAACCACCCATCACACTATACCATTACTTCTTAAGGGATGTGCAGACCATTATTAAGGCACTTGTCATAACGTGGCACCTAGTTATGTATGCCTTCTTCGTTGGAACAATGCCCTGCCTGTAAGTTAAGCCATGCTGAGTAGCTCAGACGGTTGAGGTGCTGGCCTTCTGACCCCAATTTGGCAGGTTCGATCCTGGCGCAGTCTGGTGTTCTTTGAAGGTGCTGAAATACATCAGCCTCGTGTCGGTACATTTACTGGCACGTAAAGGAACTCCTGCAGGACTAAATTCCGGCACATCGGTGTCTCCGAAAACTGTAAAAAAAAAAAAAGGAGTTAGTGTGATGGAAAGCAAATAACATTATTATTATTAAAACTATTTTTGAGTATTTAATTAAAAATCTTAAATCGATGTAAAATTAGTGAAAAGAGAATTGTTTTCTTTCAAATGTGCGATATCCTTCAAAATATGTGAAATATGTATTATCTATCGAAATACTTATTATGCATTGAAATATGTAAAAATATGTAACTTTAAACTCCTGGAATAATGGTCCTTTTAGTGTGATTTGCCAACATTTTAGCTTTTCTTGTAGCTACGTATATGGGAACAGAACATGTAATTACATATAATCTGGGTAGTTATCATTCCCCTGTTCAAGAAAAAGAAAAGGTTAATGTCTGCAAACTATAGAGGGATAACTCTCCTGTCACATTGGCTGAAAATTTTCGAGAAGATCATTGAGCAAAGGCTGGGAAGCATCATAGAACTACAGTTGCACCACCACCACCGCCGCCACTGCAACCACTGCCACCACCACCACCACCACCAGTGAAACTAAGACGGTGATGATGGCAGTGAACAGAGATGGCCAACCAGCAAGCATGAAACTAACTGACCACCAATTGGAGACCATGAACATTTTCACATACCTTCACAGTATAGTCTCCCAGGGCAACTTAACTTTTTCATGTTAAGATTCCAAAGAAAGCAAAATTAGCAATGTTGAACAGCTACTTCATTCCAGTCTTGACTTACGGTATCGAAACATGCACCCTCTTGAATAGGGACTCGTCAAGACTGCAGGCATCAGTGATGAAGTTCATGAGGTCCACATCGAGGAGGCCAGGATGGACAAGTTGAGAAATAAGGAAGTGATGTTAAAATATTAATTCTTAAAAGGAATTTATATGAAGGTTCCACCTACTCAGTACTTGAGCATTTTACAATTTAAAATTCATGCCAAAACCTAGAACATGTTTCGGCCTTCTTGTGGCCGTCCCCAGCTAGATTCAATTAAATATTTTAATCACTTGGCAGTGACATGTTAGAAATGGGACATAGAGATTAAAACATTTTGGTACGCATTGATATAAATGTGCACATTATTTTATACAAACTGTGTGGTTGGTTGCTTGATTGCTTGGTTGCTTGTTTAAAATGTTCTTGGATTAAACTTTGTCATAACATTTGTTGAAGAGAGAAAAACATATGAACAGATTCTAGGTTGATTGACAGTTGAAGACACAATCTCTGCTATCTTATGTGCTTACAAAGTATTTTTCTGTGATGTCAGTATGGAACCTGATGTTTGATGTTAAAATCTCCAACCCAGCCAGAAATGAAACCCTGGGACCCTCTGAACCGAAAGTGACTATGCTGACCATTCAGCCAAGGGGCCAGACTCTTAGCAGGTAAAACATACCTAACAATGTACAACTTGTCTGCTCAGACCACTATTTCATTGTTAGCAAACAAAACCATTCTAATTACGGAGGGGAGGGCGTTAGGATACATTTCAAACACCATTACAACATACCTCATGTCTTCTCACCAGCGTACAAGTAATAAACAATACAATAGCTGTGTATGAATACTGAGCTATATAAAGATAATTTGTTTCTTAAATTCCTTGATTTGGGAGATCCCCACTGCAGCCCTGAAGATGGCTTTCCGTGGTTTCCCATTTTCAAACCAGGAAAATGCTGGGGCTGTACCTTAATTACGGTCATGACTGCTTCCTTCCCACTCTGTCTTTTCCTATCCCATTGTCACCATAAGATGTATCTGTGCTGGTGCGACAGAAAGCAAATTAAAAAATTCCTCGATCCAATTCAAATAGGATATAATAGGATAGAGATGGAAGTTAATAATAAATTTCGGTTCCTAGACAGATGATGCCTTGTAGTTTCAGTCCGCAAACAGAGATTGCGCCGCAATGCGCATTATGTGCAATACCTTACTATTATCAACAGATAGTGCAGAGGAGCGACTTCCGCTGTAGTGATGCACATCCGGTTATGCTCACCACAAGCCCTCCCTCCCTCCACCATCTATCCTATTCCACCCATCCTTCACCACATCGCCTTACCTACTATGATGATTATAATGCAGTTCTACTATTCCATTCCCAATGCATTATAATTCATATATTTTCATTTTCAAGTACTTGCCATGTCCTAAATAATTATAATGATCTGATGCCCCTAGTTCATATGGCATGCTATGTTATTGAGAGCATAACCTCACACAACAAAGTAGTTTTACTTTGATTGACACATTACCACAAAGCTGATATTATGACAGATAATATACTCCTTCAAAAGCAAGACAGCAGAGCATACCATACGGAAGATATGGGCATCACGTCAGTATCCAAGTACCACATGAAAATAAAAATAACAGAATTAAGTGCACTGAGACAGGAAATATATATAAATAGAATTGGTCGAATAGAAAAGGTAAAGAAATTCAAATATTTGGGTGAGACAATTCAAGAAAATGGTTTAGAAAAATCTGCTATAGAGGAGAGGATACAAAAGATGGAAAGAGCGTATGGTATAACTAAGAATACTTACAACAAAAAGTGCTTATCAAGAAAACTTAAAATAAAGCACTACAACACAGTAGTGAAACCAGAATGCCTTTATGCCAGCGAATGTCTAGCACTGAACTACAAGCTTGATAAATTAGAAATATTAGAAAGAAAAATTATAAGGAAAATATTAGTTCCTCCAAGAATTGCAGAGTTTTGGAAATTAAGAAGTAACAATGAAATTTACCAGAACGTAGAAAACATAACAGAAACAATAAGAAAAAGGAGATTGCTATTTCTTGGACACATTTACAGAATGGATGACAATAGACTAACTAAACGAATCTTCAAGTACCTTTGGGAAAAGAAATCAACTACCACCTGGATTCAAGAAGTCAAGAAAGACCTGGGAAGGAACAACATACGAGAAGAAGAATTATTGAAAAGAAAGATTTTTAGGAAGAAAGTCTTACAAATGGAAGGATTCCAAGGGAGGAAGGAAAAGAAAACAGGCACAAAGTGGACTGAAGACAGGAAAAAGAAACACAGTGAAACAATGAAAGAATACTGGAAGAAAAGGAAAGAACAACTAAGGAGGAACAATTGAAATTGTAACGTGGTCCTTAGAAGGCCAGAACACAAGAAGAAGAAGAACCATTCAGGTTCCAGCCCCTGAGGTGTACTCAAACGGGGAAATACTGGATTTCAGGAGGACTGGCAAAGATATATTTCTAATAAACAAGCACAAGGAACAAAAATTTAATCACAGACATATGGGCACTTGGAATTCAAACAACACACATACTGTAGCATCATGGGAACTTTCGTCTAAAATCGATATTAGTTTGAACAAGGTTAATCGACTGGGTAAAGTCAGTTTCAATGCAATCCAGCAATATTATCTCCATAATACTTGACATTAGAAGACTGATTCTTTGTCAGAAGTGCCCACTGATTGAGGTTAGACTTGAAATACTTCACTTCGAAGCAAACGGCCTTTAAATACAAAAATTGCTCTTTTCATGCACTTGCCTATCATCTACAGAACCTTCCTACAACTATCTACACATTGTGAATGACCTCCAGCACCATCTAAAAATTAGGACTGGAACTCCCTGAAGCTAGCTACAGATTGGAACCATAAGCACCATTAGACTTTCACCGGGGTGATCCAATTTCTATCGCATCACTGCCATCTCTTGAGGATAGACACACCAAATTCTTATGATAGTCTACTTGCTACAATTTAGTACCTCGTCATGTCTTTCATCTTTGAAATCTACCTGATCAGTACAAATTATGTTGTTTCTATTTTGTTCAGATCAGATTCTATTATATGTTACCTGTGAGCAGTCCTCATCTGAGAGAATTATTATAAATTACTTGGTTTACTGTGTATGTATAACCTCTGAACTTAGGGATCCTGCTTCATACATACTCAGTCCTATTATGTTTTTGTCCCTAGCCACAAATGCTAAAGACAGAAGGGAGAGCCATAATGGACATGGGACCTTTGATGAAGTGGCTACAGAGTTTATCGTTGCTATCGTTCGCCAAATCAAGCCGCAGCTTGCTATTGAGGAGAAAATTATTAGATTATTAAGAAGAGAGAGAAATGCACAGGAAGAAATCCACTGTCTTCTAGATCGAGAAAACATCGTAGATGAGAATAATACGAGACAGTACAAACATTGAAAGTACCCCCAATGATAACACGCGACATAAACTACTCATCGCCCATACCAACAGCAAATCGCTTTGAGGTCCTTGGGAATCCAGAAGAAGTTATTACAGCTGATTACGCGGGAGCGAGTCCTAAATAACAGAGTAAATCGAAGGGGGTTAAGTTTAAATTTAGTCTTTTACTGGGAGATTCTTTAGTCAAGAATATGTACTGTTGTCTAAGGGTCCAGGTTAGTCAACGAACACGGATAGTGTACACATACTGGAGAGAAACCGTTCCGCTGCGTCGAACGCAATAAAGCTTGTACAACCGGGGGTAATCTTCTGCAACGTGCATACTGGACAGAGGCCGTTCCACCGTAAAAAAAAAAAAAAAAAATCACAATATGGTGGTTTACAACAAGGACCATTCTACAAAGACACGCATCTCCTCATATGGGATTAAAGAAATTCCAGTGCAGGCAATGCAATAAAACGATCTCCGTAGACTTTCAGCTCCAAACCCTGCTGCCTGTTCATAATGGCGAAAGGCCCTCCCAATGCCAGGATTGTAACAATGCATTTGAAAGAATAAAAGATCTAGCTTCCGAAAACACATGACGCCGCATACTAAAGACAGTCCAATCCGCTGTTAAGAATGCAACAAGCCGTCTACAACTAACAGCAAACTCCGAACACACACTGTTATACATACTGGATTGAGGCCATTCCAGTGCCGGTAATGCAATTAAACGCCTACCCAGCTAGGTAATCTACAAAAGCACCCGCTTTTTCATAATGGAGAAGCACCATCTCAGTGTCAGGAATACAATTAAACGTTTAGTCAAGCCCGTCTCTCAAGCAACACATCATCACTCATACCGGAGAAAGGCCATTCTATTGTAAATAATGCAATAAAGCGTTTGAAGTTAAAGGGTAGCCTCCGACAACACATACTGGAGAAAAACCAAACCCCAGTATGAAATGCAATAAGACGTTTTGTCTACTTAGTAATCTTCGCACCCACTTGCTTCTTCATAAAGGGGAAAGTCTCTCTCAATGTCAGTATTGCAACAAACTATTCGCTAGGCGAAGTGACCTCCGGCTACACATAATGATACATACTGGAGAGAAGTCCTTCTACTGGAAAAAGGACAACCTGCACTCTTCGTTTGGTGTTGCATAGGATATGATCTATACTTCACTCAAACCTGGCGGAAGGTATATGTAAAACGTGACCCAGTTTTGTGGAGACAATCATAAAGGAAGACATTTATTACTTTAAACTTACATCTTTTCACGGTTTCTTGCTTGTAGAGTACTGTACATCCTTTATCCGAGAGGACTAGAAGTGTATATAGTCTTTATTTTTTTTCGTGTGGTGTAGATTATTGATAGTTGAAAAGTTTAGTATGGTTAACTTTTATACATGTCGCCTGTTATGTGTTTGTCATATATCCTAGTATTTCGCTGCCTCATTCAGAAAATCAAGTCGACAAGGCAGTGATGTTAGAAGATCACGTGGCTCGTTTTATATTCTTTTCTGGATAACAGCGCTTAGACAAGAATATTTCAATCGTAAATTATACGGTCACATATACATGTTCGCAATATGGCTAATAATCTTTCCAACGAACAACAATCACATGGTGTACAATGCACGCACTGTGGAAAATATTATCGATCCGATAGGGGCGTATGCATAACATTACCAGAGCTCACCCTGCAGTGCACAGAGATACCCTGGTCAAGAAGCAGAATAAAATCAGCATTATACGAAATTCCCCAGAGAATCGTTAGCCCAATGAAACCACAACCAATACCGCTACTACTCCAGCTCCGAATATGGACGAGTACAACCGTGATCTGATTAAATGGAAATCAAAGTTTTCTGAAAACCTAACAGACGACCACTTCAACGAGGCCGTTAATGACTTTGTCCAATTCTTAGCTTCAGTACCACATATTCTTCCTGGGCCGAAATACCCCGCCCAGAAATATTACGAACTGAGAAAGAATGGCCAACTAAATTTTGCCCAACGTTCATATAGGACCTCTTCAAACCCTGAAAGATCAACGAAAAGGGGAAGAGAGAAGAGAAGAAGGAAGCACATGTATGAATCCACTCAGTTCTACTATTACAATCAGTGGCGAAAAGCCATACGCATTGTGTTTACAAACGAACAACCAATTTGCAGCCTGAAAGAAGATGTATTGCACACATTCTTTTCGGACATATTTTCTAGGCCTAACGACCACAAAAGACCAGAATACCCTCAAAAATGCACTGAGAGTGAAATCATGGAGACCAACGACCTATACAATCCGTTCATATCTAAAGAAGACATTATTCAGGCAACACAGAAAATCAAGATAGACACCGCAAGCGGTCCTGACCACGTAATCGTCCGAGCTATTAAAAACAGCATGATTTCAGAAATAATCGCAATCATCGCCACTAGAATGCTAACAACAGGGTTAGTACCATCGACTTTCAAGAAAGCCTGTACAATTCTGGTTCATAAAGGAGGTGACGTAAACGATCCCAGTAACTGGCGTCCAATTACTATATGCTCAGTTATTAGACGAGTCATCGAGAGAGTTCTTGATAAACAGTTTCGGAACTACATTGGGTTTCATGACAATCAAAGGGGTTTCACCAATACACCCAGTACTTACATAAATACCTCAATTTTGGAAGCCGCTTTACAGCACACTAGGCAAGAAAAGAACGATGCATGCATTATATTTCTCGACGTTCGCAAAGCTTTTGATAATGTCGGACATGCGCACCTCCAGAGCACACTGGAGTCGCTCGGAGTTCCCGAAAAACTGATGAGACTGATAATTGCTCTACAAGAGGGAAACGTAACACAGATACAGACACGAAAACAGGGAATAAAACCCATCAAAATAAATCGCGGTGTGCTTCAAGGCTCCCCTTTGTCACTGGCATTATTTAACATCGCTACCAATCATATTGTGGAAGAACTTTCCGAAGATTCTTTAGCAAGGAATTACGGTTACTCGATTGCAAACGAGGAGCCTAACCTCACTATGTGTTTCGCCGACGATACGGTAATATTTGGGAAAAACACTGAATCTGCTGTCGAACTAACCAGGATCGCCATAGAAAGATTTAAGGAACTCGGCCTGGACATCAGCACTTCAAAATCAGCTTGTCTTTCTATCAAGAAAGGTCGGCTAACGGGAGAATATCATCATTAATGACGACTGTGAAATTAAATCACAGTGCAACGGAAGTGCGATTCGTTACATAGGTGTGAATTTCATCAATGAAATTAAACTGGATCCACAAGCCGTACTTGACAAGACGCGAAACAAGATTGACACCCTTGTTAGCTCACCATTGCTGCAATCTGACCAGAAATTTTCAATTTTAAACAGTTCAATATCACCTACTCTTATTTATCCACTCCAAGTTACTCCCCTAAACAAGATACCTCAATCTTTTCTATCAGATGCGGATAAAATATTAAAGAGTGGAACTAAAGAATTATTACAACTACCAGCAGATGTTCTGGATCACATGGTATACACCGAAAGGAAGTATAAAGGCCTCGGTTTGTTTCGTGCCACTTGGGAAGCCAAACTACAGCATATTAACATCTGTAATAAATTATCGCTTGCAAATAACGGCTACATTAATGCAATCAGAAACTTGGAATAAGAACGTACAATTTGTTTGCAAGATCTAGGCATAGAAATGAATGATCGAGTTATGTCAAAAAATAGCCATCTTCCCAACGTAAGGAAGGTCCGACAGATACGAGACAGAGAAGTTCAGTCATGGACGAAGTTGCCGCACAAAGGAAAGGGTGTTGGACTCTTCCAGGAATACACGCCAGGGAACAAATGGATAAGAGATCACGGAGGCTTATCCTGTGGGGAATGGAGAGAGGCCATCAAGATGACAGCGAATGTGTGCGCCGTTCGCTCCGTGCCAGGAAGGTTCTAGGGCAACACCCTCTGTCGGCGTTGCCACAGAGAGCACGAAACTCTTGCCCATGTCCTGGGAGCCTGCCCTCACGGGGAGGTATTGAGAAATTCCCAACATCATACAATACGACACATGATTGCGACCTCGCTGAGGGATCACGGTTTCACGGTGCACGAACAGGTCTCTGGCCTAGCTACCGATGGGAGTAACAGATGTATTGACATGATAGCCTTTCAACCAGCTAGCAAGCAAGGACTACTCTTAGATCCCACAATACGCTTCGAGTCACACGTTGGCCAGGCCGAAGAGGTGGACGCCTAAAAGAAGTCAATTTACCAGCCAACTGTAAACTATTATAAATATCACCATGACTCGTATATGCTATTTTTAGATTTATTTGGTAATAATATCTTAAATAATAGGAATACATGTATTTTAAGCCAAATTTGTAGACCATATATAGGTTTTTCTTTTGTTGAGAAGAGGAAATAGAAACCCTTGAAGAAAAATAGATTCCATCCCACACTAAATGAAATATACCATGGAAACATTACTTACATTAGAGCATATACCCATGGTAAATAAATAAAAAAACATCAGGTTAAAGAAACTGTCCTAGAGTTTCTGTGAAGATTTTAAGGAATTTTAGCACTTTAAAAATATCTCCTTTGCTCGGTCATTGTCAGCACTGAAACAGCAATGCTCGCGCGGGCTACTATTATAGCCCAGACCATTTCTAATCCGTCTGGCGCCTAAATGACGCACCTAGTCAAGCCGGAAACACACTCGCCAGTTAATTGGAACATTGACAGGCAGCTATGGAGAGTATCAACATTCATAGCAACCAATATACTCTGTAATACAACAAAATAAATGACTGGGATACACCTGTAGCCCACGCGAGTATCCGAGGGTTAATTTAACACTCATGCTAGGCTGAGTGACTCGGATGGTAGAGCACTGACTTTCTGAGCTCAAGTTGGCAGGTTCAATTTGCTCTCAGTTCTGTGGTATTTAAAGGTGTTCAGATATGCCAGCCTTGTGTCAGTAGGTTTACTGACATGTGAGAACACCTGCAGATCAATATTCCAGCACCTCATTGTCTTCAAAAACCATTGAAGTCATTATTAAGTATTATTAATTTACAGTGCGACAATCGTGGATAATGTAGGTTAGTGTATTTCTACTGAAGCGAGGAACAAAAAATTGTACGAGTTTAGTTCAACAGTACATCCAGAAACATTCCTAAAGAACTGTACCTCTGAGATTATCTGGGGAAAATGGACTATACAATATCCAACAGGTACAGACTCCATAAGTTCCTCACCCTCCTCCGTAATGTGAATAGTATGGTTTAAAAAAATTCAAGCTGTTACTTTGAATGGCAGCATTTTTTACGCATGACTAGATTGTGCTGTTGTACTTGGGATATGGAATCCACCGTGCATTAGACCGCACGGTTCATGGATGTACCTAACGCCAAAGCACATTGCAAGCCTGCTTAACTGGATTGAGATTGGCAACTAATCCAGATAGTCATTCACCAGTGCAGCTTGATGTGGTTTGCAAACTGGGCACCCATTGCATGCCTAAAATGCCTGTTGTACTTTTGGAAATCATCATCTATGTACACCTGGTTGGTTCCAAAGCCACGATGAATCCGAACACAGACCATGGCACTGCATCCTCTGCCCTGAAATTCTCATGCCTGTAGGTCTCTGAATTCTCCTTGCTGGCAGTTAGGGCCAAATAATGTTCTTTTAGCAGCCTTGTACTCCATGAATATCCACCAAAGGAAGAATCAACCAACATTTCCATCCTGTTGGAATCTCTGCCAAGTTACTGTTAGATTTGCATCCCATAGACCTCTGGGTTTACAGTCACTTTGATACAAGCACAAGTATTGGAAATACTTATCACTGTAGCTACTGTCATTTTAGTTTGACTTGCATCAAGTTGCTTGACGATTCTTCCTAGACCGAGTGAGTTGGCCGAGCTGTTAGAGGCACGCGGCTATGAGTTTGCATTGCATCCGGGAGATAGTAGGTTCGAATCCAACTTTCGGCAGCCCTGAAGATGGTTTTCCGTGGTTTCCCATTTTCGCACGAGGCAAATGCTGGGGCTATACCTTAATTAAGGCCACGGCCGCTTCCTTCGAACTCCTAGGCCTTTCCTATCCCATCGTCGCGATAAGATCATCTGTGTCGGTGCAACATAAAGCCACTAGCAAAAAAAAGATTCTTCCTAGATTAATATCACTGATTTGGGTTCTTTGAGCCATAGTATTTGTGTACATTCCAGCTTCATGCCAAGTACATGTGCACTAAACAGTATGTTCTGCTCTGGCCACAATGAATTTTCCTTCCTGTTACTGTGTTTACAGCTCCATATCATGTCTTTTAACACAGCAGTTAAAACAGACAGGTGTGAAATGCACCATTATCCTTTGCATTTCAGTAGACCTATAGTTTATTATTGTCCATAATTCTTGCTTTTCCAGAAATACCATGCAAAACATCAACGGGTCAAGAAACCTTTGAGTATGAGGATCTATGAATGCCATGTTGGTATAGCTACAACAGAAGGTCGTGTTGGAACTTACAAGGAATTTGCACAAAATGTCATTCCACGAATTGTTAAACTCGGTATGTATCTTAGTCATAAAACTTTTAAATTATTTTACTTCTTTTGTTGCTTATTCATATTTCTACAGTAGTCCTACAAATACCCTTGAAGTGCAATTTAAGGAACAGTTAAGGAAAGTCTGGGATATAAATAAATGTATGTAAAAGCTTTAAAAAACTATAAGGATGCAGATGGATGAGCAAATCAATTTAGAAAATTAAACAGCTGTATAAAATATGCTTTCTGACTTAAGGCCCTTAAAAAAATACTTAAAGGCCAGATGGACAATCAATGCAGAAAGGAGAATTAATTGTCTTGGTTGGATGTTCTTTTTGGTCTATCATTAACACTATCAGCTGGGACAAGTTATCATGCAGCAGAAGCCTAGTTTTGCATGGTTCATATTAATTTCATCTTGAATGACATGCATGCAGTTGTTGGATTTGCTTTTCAAGAAGAAAGTTTTATTGGCACAGACATGTAAATATTGTACTCTTTTCCTGACCAGAATTTTGAGAGGTTTTTTTTTTTTTTTTTTTTTCAGGTTATAATGCCATTCAGCTCATGGCTATAATGGAACATGCATACTATGCCAGTTTTGGTTATCAGGTCACTAGCTTCTTTGCTGCTTCCAGGTATGTGTACTTTAAGGCAAACTGAAAAATGCAGCATGTTATGTACTGTCTTTTCACAAATAATAATCATAGAACATTAAAGAACACAACCCCTCCCTGCGACCCTACTAGACATTCCCCTTCCAAAACCACACCTACTAACAGTTCTCCTCCTACCCCTACTCCCTCCCCTCAACTCCTAGCACCTCACTCATACAACACAAGGAGCAGTCGCCATACAACCTTAGTTAACACCAAACTGACAAACCGCGGTTGGAGGGGTAAGTAAAGTTCGAGAAACACTCAATTAACTAGCAACACAACTTCCGATTACTTACAAGATTCCTTTTCTTGTTACAGAAATACAACAAGATAAACTGCTTCACAACTTTTGACCTCGATCGTCGATTTACATCCCTTTCAATCATACCTTTTTAAATCTGTAATTTCAACGTATGGTCACCAACGTCAACAAAAGCTATTTATTCAACAGCACTCGCCGAGGTCAAATGACGACAACCATTTAAATTTCATGAAGACCAATATTATCCTCTTACAAGTACAATTATCAAATCGACGAGATTTTTGAATCTTTATAGACTCTTATCCTTAAGGGATATAAAACTCTTTCACCAGACCTCATTGCAAAGAAATTTTCAAATTTAGTTCTTAAGATTGAATTTCGCCTATTTCAAAGATGTTAAACATGCTACTTGTTTTAAGTATTTTAGAATAACTCATTCTACCACAATTTTAATGTATATCTTCTACCAAGCCCATGTTATTATGACATGATCAAAGTTTATATATTTTATGATATTCTAATAGAGTAGGTTTAAGTTATGGAAAAATGTTTCAATAGTTCTGGAGTCATTGTTTACGAACATAACCATTCTTCAAGATTCAGATCTGGCTGATGATGCTCTGTAAGGGAGCGAAACATGTCCCACAAATAACTTGTCAATTAATGAAGATATTTTAAATGTGACAACATTATAATGTATTGAACAGGTGGATTAGAATAAAAACTTTGTTATTACATGTTAATGCTTCGAAATACGGCAGCTTCTCAGCAAAGGGTTCTCATATGGTTGATACCAATCATATATTCACGGACATAAAACAAGACCTTCAAATTCTCCAATTAAGAAAGGGAATCTATTGAATATTTTTGAAAACATTTTTATAAATATTGATAAAAAATGTAACCCGATTTATAATCTGAATGAAATATCAGAAGAAATCAATATACTTCTCGAGGAGATAATCATTATATTCTTTACACGAAGTCACATAAGTAATGCATAACCCCACACCTCTCCCCTCACATCAAACTCCCCACAGCCTCCCCTCCAAGTCGGACCTCAACGGCCTTCGAGTACTGCACTCGGCTTCAACACTTGATGTGAAGTGGACGGCACAGGACGGGCAAGGAGGTGAGTGACCAAATGGGCACACAGTTTACATTTCACATTGAGTTTTTCATTTCCTTTTTAGGCCCATATTGTCAACAACACAACCCAGTTCAACTTGCGTCACTCAATATAAGTCCACCTTTCTTCAACTCATCACAAGATGCTATTTTAAAGTGGCATTAATATTACACTATTTTATGTACACATTCAAGAAGAACATGTACAATATGTTCACAATGTCAGGATAACTATATGATTAATTTAATTCGCATAGCCACTCATATTGTATTATATTTGTGCAATTCCACACATGTAACGACATTTTAACCTGTGCAATAACTGAACTTCATGGTTCACATCATGTTCATGTTTGTGTTATTTTAGGATTAAAGATTGACTAATTTGAATGTGTCCTTACCATATTTCGAATGATTTTGTGTCTGACTGAAGATGTCCCATGAGAGGACGAAACAGGTCTCACCAATATAGTTTAATGTAGTCTTATTAATATAGACTATTACAGTATTGTAATGGTGGAACATTTGTTAAGATTTTCATGAGTGATTATCCATCGTGAAGATGAAGCTGGATGACATTGCTGTCGCATTAATTTACTTTTTTTGCAAATGATTCAAAACAAGGTATATTATCTTTTTTTCTGAAACTTCTTATGAATATTATTTTGAAAAATACTACACTTATAATAATTATAATGAAATAATGTATATATCGTCAACTTTGCCTATAATGAACCTCTAAGGACTCACAGTTGGTTCACTATAGCTGAAGTTCACTATAACCGAAAATCATCTTCTATGCAGAATTCAATTAGCAAGTGACACAAAAATTGATTATCTTAAAAATACTATAGAAACAAGAAGTACAGCTTATTACTGTAGAGACAGTTCTGTTGATGAGATACTGTACATTGTTCATTAAGAAAAAATTCATTTTCATACACTGTATTTGCAGTTATTGAGCCCTGAAGGTCTGTTATTTGCAGCAGCTTACTGAACACTGTTCTAATTAAAATATTCTGTAAATCTTTCTTTAGGGTCTGTGCTTCCTCTACACTAGATTCCACATTATTCACAGATGAAGCACTTTCTTCGTTCCTGTACTCTTCATCTACATCCTCACTGCATTTCATTTTGTTCAGTATCAATTCACATACCAGTGTGATAAAATCTTCATACGAACGTATTGTATGGAACTGCAGAAGTTCCCTGCATGAACATTACCCTCCTCTCGAATGCCACACACCTAGTAGCCAAACCCGCTTGGTAAAAATAGTGACCGTTGTTACACTTATCTGTGTCTTATCAACAAAATGGAGAGCATTCATGAAGCTGATTTGCATATTCTGCTTTGATTCCAAAGCATTGATTTTATCAAGAACCACTTCCTTTGAATAAAAAGTTTTGAAACTCCGTTCCACTCCCTGGTCCATTGGTTAGAGGACTGATGTGGAGTTGGCAGGCAGGAACGCAAGCCTGATGTTGGTGAGGTTTTCTACATCAGATTGAGATGGACAATTCTCTGCCAGAAAGAGTATCTTTCTTCCATTCACTCACAATTCTTGATCACAACGTCTGAACTGTTGTTCTAAAATTGAAGACATCATCCAGGCTTTAGTATTGAAATCGTAATTAACTTGAAGTCGTTTCACCCTCTTGAAACACCTAGGGCTCTTAAATTTCCCTGTCAGTAGCAATTTCCTCTTTTCTGACCTTGACATACCGTATTTACTCGTGTATTAGACCCCTTCGCATATTACACCCCTGGCTTTTTGAGACAAAGAAAATTAAAGAAAGAAATCTCGCATACAACCCACCCCCCCCCCCCCCCCAACATAATTTGTCAGAGAAGAACGACGACTCCGCTCCAAAGCGGGTACAAGCTTTAATGCAGCTTAGATGACATCACACAAATTTGTTAATAGTTTCGTCCATACGACCGGCGAAATGAAAACACGCATCAAAGTCGTGCAGTACATTTGTGTTTTGTACTTAAGAAATGTCCGCCTCCGTAGCGTAGGCCTACTGCAGCTCTGATGACGTTGCACAAATAGGTGAATAGTTTCGGACATTGCAAGCACATATGAGTCGTGCTATATGTCTGTGTTTGTAGTTAACTATGTCCACTGGCGTAATGGTTAGCACAATTAGCTGCCGTTTTGGGGGGCCTGAGTTCGATTCCCGATACCCGTAGGCCTACTGCCAGAGATTCAAGAATGGCAAGAAGGTTGATATGCGGTAAAAATGGTACATTTAGCTCCCCTCCACTGGGGGCGTGCCTAAAAAGAGTTGCACAACCATGAGTTTACTTGAGTTAAGAAATATTCACGGCTGTTGCTATTAATATAGCAGGCAAGATTATCAAGAAAATAATTGTTTAATATCTCATAACTCAGGCCAGTATAGGTAATTTTTGGAGAGAAGTAGGTTTGAAATGTGATAAAAACAATCCAATCAAAACGATTGTTTAACTCGCCAACATACCTAACAAATAATAATAATAATAATAATAATGTTGTTGATTTTATGTCCCAACTAACTACTTTTACCATTTTCGGAGACGTCAAACAAAACATACTGCGCATTAATTAAAAAATGGACACAACAAATGTACAAAATTAAACATTATGATAATAAAACGCATTGCTGCCGCACTTGCAGACATCCACAAATGTGGCAAGCTTTCATGTTAATTATTTTTATTCTTTCCGTAGTGGAACTTTTGGCACTATCCGGACACTCGATAGTGTACCTAACCTAAACAATGCGGTCTCTCTTATCTCAATTATCTCAATTACAGTGTTGATATAAATCCTGATGTGATAAATGTAGAGAACAAGCAAGAAATATACTTAAAAATTACGGTCTGGCTTTCAACAGGCGGCAGTTACCCAAAAAATGTTTTCAGTCACTATGTATTACATTCGGAAGTACAACTCGTAACATACGCTAGTTATCAGCTGATGGGATGGCACGCTTCATTTGGAAGGGGTAGCTTCTGCTGCACATACACCAACTTTAATAACACAGACCACAGAAATTATTTGTGAATAGATTCTCACTGTTTGTACTCTATAGCCAAGAACAAAAATATTTTTTAAATATTTCAAAAGGACGGGATCTTAATGCTGTCGATGGCAGCAAATGGTTGATGAGATGGCAGTGAAGATGACATAATTTCTAATGACGACACGCCGGTAGCAGGGAAGTTGACGGCACAAGACGAAGGTTTGCCGTGTGGTAGGCCTACTACTCAACTGACAGAGACAAATGACTGTCCATTAAGTTCTTTTGTGTTCATATTGCATAATACGATACCATTATCCCTTTTCTGTACGGGGTCGAGTATAAAGTGATATGAATCTTCATAGCAAGTTTTTACAACAGGATGCCCTTCCTGACGTCAACCTCATTAGAGGAGTTAATGAGATGAAACGGATGACGTGATATAAGAGTAACTAAAACTGATTATTTTTACTTTATATGTAGATCTAAAAGTCATGTGTTCACCATTTATTTTCTTCTTAAATTTAGAAATACTGCCTTTCAACGAAAATAGCCGGTAAAACTCAGAATGCTTTCAAAGGTCTCTTAAAGAATAGTGTAGAATGTTTACATGTACAATTTATAGCTATTAATAGCCTAGAAGTCCTGTGCTCACTGCACAAAATTTGAGTTTATCACATATAGGACCCCCGTTACTTTTTTGGCTGTAAAAGTGGGGAGGGAAAAGGGGGGTCTAATACGTGAGTAAATATGGTATTCGCACATGTTCAATATTTGGAAATTCTATAAAGTACAGCATAATATCACAGGAAAACATATATTGTCACATTTAAATTTTCTCAACTATTCAAAATGAAGAAAATCATATCAGCAAATAGCAAACATGGGGGCAAGGTTTGTGAAATCAGGATTACAATAATTTAGTGTATTCTCATTCTTCAGATTTTGCTTAGTCCCAAGGGTCTTGGATGCAGTCATCTTCTACTAATCTTGCAGTAATGGACAGTTTCTTAATGAACTCCGCTCACAAATCTGTGACACTTTTTGCGCATTTGTTTTGTCTTTCTGTTACCTGTCCAACTACAGAAAGCACACCATCCAAACTGCAGAAATCCTTCAGGTAGAACAGGATGTTCATCGGGAACCGCAGCCAATCTCCTAACATTTGCTGTCAGTTCTGAAGGCAGGTTTTGCACTGTTATCTTGCCTTCATGTGATCCAAACAGAGATTTTAAGTAGTTCTGCCTATGCATATTTTGTTGACTATTAGCCTGGAGATGATAAAACTGTTTACACCATCAATGTTCATCATAGTAAACAGCATGAGGCCACCTATTTGTCTTGACTGGACTTGCTCTCCTTTCTGTCAGTTGCATCATCAAAGCAAAGTGCTGGCAGATTGAATCTCTGCCTTTTCAGTGGTATTGTCACTGGAAAATATTCCATCCCTGTACCATCCTTGAAATAAGTTTCATGAGATTACTTCAGAAGACATGCAAGGTACAAAAGGCCAAACAGGGCCTTGATTTTATATTATACTAGCTGATGTATAATTCGCAACGGAATTCTGCGTTAGAATTCTAGGTTAGGTAGTGTACATGTTATGAGCAAGATTGTATGAATTGCATAGCTCTTAACATTACCCTAGAAACGCGACGGGGAAGTCACCAAACATATTTTCTCATATTAAGACTGAGTTACAGAATTTTCACTGTAATGGTAGACCCGCCTGAATACCATCAGTAACAATCAGGTTGGGGAGCTTTCATTATAATGGTAGACACTCTCCACCTGCCTTTTTACATCCTCAGAAAGACTGTCTTAGTGGTTTTCCAAACTGAAATGGACAGACATTACAATGACGTCAGTAGGAATGGCACGGTTAAAAGCAACCACAAATTTTCTCACTTTTAAAGAACAGTACTACGCTGCCGATCTAACAGTCCAAAGTTCCAGAGCTGGAATGACCAAACCGTGAGCCGTAAACCTTCTTCGTCCATTTTCGGCGGGGAGTGGGTCGAATAGTGATGACTTCCAGGGCAAAAACTATGCCCTTTTATTAATCTGTTTCCTAGGAGTACCCCGATGAGTCGGAAAGTATCAATTTACTAAACTGGCGATGGAAAAATCTATCTGACTTCGAGGCAAATTTTTCCTCCAAGCCAGAGGAGAAAGCCCCTCTTCATTGCTAATTTGGAATAAAATGAATGTGGAATTTAATAAAGTTGAAGAGGAAGAAGCTTTCCTGAAGAAACGGCTCTTTTCAGGGTTGAATTTTGAGTTATTTAGTGAATTGTGGTGCTATGATTTGGAATAGCCCTAATTATTATTCTAGACCAGGCCATACTACAACTACTACTGTACTAAGTGAGCCTCTGCCTTAAGTATGCCCACTGCTCATTCGAAACAGCATGCCAAAGTAGGGATCGAATAGCTGGAATACTATGATGAACCAGTGTGTTACGTATCAGCAATATCAGAAAATGTATGAATCAGAGGAATGGCATGCTAAAGAAGAAAGTTTTCTAACTCCCCAGCTATTTCCTGCCAATATTCAGTCAGGCTATTATACATGGTACGCAGCAGTAATCTCATCTATCGGAGTTGAGAGGCAGCTTAAGAGACAAACAACATCACAACAAACAATGGCCAATGTAATGTTATTGTTGATTAATGTTATGTGCTTTCGATATTGTAGGCCTTCACATTTAGTTTTCTTCCGACTCTGAAATACCTCTCTTACCATAGTCGGTACGGTAAAACTGAATAAAACACAAATGACCGGAAATTGTATTCTCTATAACTTTTGTTATTTAGTGTATTTCGATAGGACCAATAACATAGGTATTTAAAAATTACATTTTAGGCGCCTTCCCCCTAAACTACAATTTCATCCAGGGTGAATAAAGTTGCTTATAGTTCAGACTGTAGTTTCTTATTCCCCGACTCTATATACCGATTTTCATTAAATTCTGTTAACCCATTTTTTTCGTGGCTCGGCGTTGATATGGACTTAGCAACAAAAATACAAATTCATGAATATATGCGTTATCATAGCCGGTACGGTAAAAATATATGACATAAATGGTCGGAAATTTAATTCTATATAACTTTGGTTATGTAGTATTTATCGATACGACTACTAATAATATAAATATTTGAGAATTAAATTTTGGCCTTACACTAAACTACCATTTCACTCAGGGTGAATTGAATTATTTATAGCCTAGATTGTAGTGGCTCATTCTCCGACTTTGCATACCAATTTTCAATGAGATAGGACCACTAATAATGTAAATATTTAAGAATTAAGTTTTAGGCCTTCCCCTAAACTACCATTTCCATCAGCGTGAATAAAATTATTTATGGCCTAGATTGTAGCGACTTATTCCCCGACTTTTCATACCGATTTTCATTAAATTCTCTCTGGCCATTTTCTAGTGATGCGTGTACATACATACAGACAGACAGAAATTATGGAAAAGTAAAAAGTGCATTTCCTTGTTACAGTGGACATTACCGATACAGAAATACCATTCTTTTCAAATTCTGAGCAATGTACAGACAAAACTCTTATTTTATATATATATAGATTTGTATTTATGGCAACCTTTTCTCTACTATAGTCTTCCTATGTGAAAAAATCCATTTTACTGCCATGTGTCTATTTATAGCCTGGTGTAGCCCTTGTAAGGCCTCCAATGAGGGTGGGTGGCATCTGGCATGGATAGAAAACTGCATGTTATTGTGGTGGAGGATAGGGTTGTGTGCAGTGTTTGAATTGCAAGGATGTTGGGGCAGCACGAACGCCCGGTCCCCGACCCAAGGGTATCAACCATTTAAGATTAAAATCACCAATCTGGCTGGCAATCAAACACTGAATCCTCAGAACCAGAGGCCACTATGCTGACAATCAGTCAAGGAGACTGACAAGAAATACATTTTCATATTAAATTATTTCTTCCAACGTACTGTCTGGGGAAAACATACTCATGACTCGATAGTCAAAACCAGCAAAGTACAATGGAGTACAATATGGGCTACAGTAGTCTCTCATTTTGCTCTAGTATTTTAATGTGGATAGTGCATATACAGTATCACTTTGTCATATTGCCCTTTCCCAAAAAAATACAGCACCTGTGTAGAGTTGGGTGGGGGTTATGATAATTCTTGATCTCACAGTGACAAAAGAAGACTACAAATGCAGTTGAGTATTTCAGCTAATTGTTCACTTCCGGAAGGAATTATGTTCTTTTTTCTTCTGGTGCACCAGCATTGCTTACCTAGCCTTCTTTGTCGTTATCTCCATTAGAGTGTATGACTTTGTGTAGTAAATTTCAAATTCTTTCTTCTTCTCTACTATAATGATCTGTTCTTCTGATGTTATAGAAGATAAATAACATTCAATAAAGTTTCTAATACAAAAGTGCAATTTCTGTCTGCCCAGCACACACATAAAATTAAAAGACTAGTTGTAGTTATAAGTGTAGCGGTAGTACACTTTATTCCATGCGGAATTCTACTCCACAACAATCCATCTTTCAAATAAAGCAAGAAATAATCCCAGCCAATTCATGCAAGAATGAAAACTTCATATTGTATCCAACAAGGAAAAATAAAGAAACAGTCATACGAGAGCTGAAATGTCTCCAGTAGAAGGTATAGAAATAAACGTTACTCAGTCTAGCTTAAGCCAACAAGAAGAACAGACATGTCGTGTGGTGTGTGCCGGTTGAGTGGAGTGGAGAAGAAGTGGGGGAGATGACGGGTCAAGTGGAGTGTGAGGAGGAAGCTCGGAAGATGATTGGTATTGAGCAGTACAGGGTCACTGTTGGGAGATGGCAGGGATGAATGAAGAAGGGAACTAATAATAAAAAGGAATATAAGGTAGAGATGGGAGTGAAGTAGGAGATGTTGTTAGCGGCAGTGGTGGTCACTGTGCTGCTGGTTATTGGAGGAGTGGAGGTAAATCCAGGTCCACAGGGTAGTAGCAACATGAGCTGGAAAGACATAGAAGTTATAAAGAAGGTGGTAAAGGAGGTAGTGGGGGAGTTATGCCTGTTTGATCAGTTAAAATATATGCTACAGGAGCAAGTCCAGGAGCACAAAAAGACGAGGCATTGGATCCAGGAATACATGAAAGATACTAAGGCAAAGATGGAAGACAGTGAGAGAGAAATGGTGTCACTTAGGGCGAAAATAAAAAAATATGGAAGAGGAGGTGGTAAATTTGAAGAAAGAAATAACAGTCTGGATCATAAGAAGAAATCCATATTTATTTACGGGGTGGAAGAAGAAAAGACAGAAGCTAAAGTGGACATTATTTACAAAGTGGTAGATGTCATTTAAAAGAAAATGAAAATTAACTTTTGTGAGGTCGATATAGATATAGTGGAGAGGGTAGGCAAGGTGAGTGTGTGCAGACCCATAAAAGTGTCGCTGCTATCTTCATTGATGGCAGATATAGTGACAAGGAATGCTGGTAATCTGTGGAGTGAGAAAATTGGAATTAAGAGGGATTTGGGAAGAGAGGAGAATATGAATTTCAAAATTTTGAAGAAACATTTAGTGAGAGCAAAACTGTAGGTGTTGAGGGCTTATATTAGGGGCCAGATACTGGTGGTGAGCTACAAGAATTGAACTCTAAATTGGACAGTGACGAAACTGAAAGCATTGGAAGAGAGTTTGAAGTAAGAAGAAATCAGCAGGGCAGATGAGGATGTGCATATTAGCAAGAGAGGAGCACCGAGCAGAAGTAATATCATCGAAGCGGTCTTAGAAGAAGTCAGGGAAGCAGCAAATGAGCTGAGGATGGAGGCCTGTGCGAGAGAAGAAATGAGGATACACGAAGTGAAGGTGGGAGGAGAAACACAAGAAATGGCAAGTAGTCATAAACGAAGCAAAAATAATGGTTTGAGGGAAGAAGCAGAAGTAAGAGGTGCCTTGGCTAAAGGGAGAAGCTTGAGCTTAAAGGAACTCTGGGGTAAGAAGTGTAAAAGTGTCTAAAGCGTAGTGATAAGAAGTAAAAAGACTTGTAGTGGTAGTAGTAAGTAAGTAAACTGGTTTGCTTTTGTAATGTTTAGTGAATTGAGTGTAACTAAGGTATTTAGGATTGATTTGGGAATGTTAAGTATATGTGAATGACGAGTAGGTGGCATGAGAGTAATGAGAATTTGTAAGGTCTATGAATTATTGTGGAGTTAGATTGTGAATATATTTATTGAAATGTTTAGTGATTTGAGTGTAACTAAGGTAATTTGGAATTGATTTAGAGTGTTAAGTATGTAGGTGGTTTGAAAAGTTCTCGGAATGTACTAGAATTAAGTATCTTACCTCGGTGGAACTGCTTTTATTTTTCAACATAGTCTCCCTGTAGACTAATGCATTTGGTCCAGCAATGTTCCAATGCCTTGATCCCATCTTGAAAATGAGATTCCTCCAGGCCTGCAAAATACCTCTCCAATTCGGCTGTCAGTTCTTCCCTTGTAGAAAATCTCCGTCCACCGAGGAAAATTTTCAGCTTGGAGAATAGATGAAAGTCTGATGGTGCCAAATAAGGTGGATGTGGCAACAATTCTTACCCCAGTTCATGAAGTTTTGCCATGGCAATAACACTTGTGTGCGGCGGAGCGTTGTCCTGATGAAAGATGACCTTTTTCCTAGCCAAACCAGGCCTTGTTTCACGTATCCTTTCCTGTAGTTGGTCTAGGAGGTTTGCATAGTATTGCCCCATAATTGTTTGGCCAGTAGGAAAATAATCTATGAGCAGAATGCCTTTTGCATCCCAGAAAACTGAGGCCATGACCTTTCTGGCCAAATGCGCTGCCTTTGCTTTCTTTGGTGGTGGTGAATCAGTATGTTTCCACTGCTTTGACTGCTGTTTTGTCTCTGGGGTATAGTAGTGGACCCAAGTTTCATCTGTAGTCACAAACCGGTGCAAAAAATCATGTTGGTTGCACTGAAAACGGGCCAGACTTTGTTCGGACATTTCCAATCTGGTGCGTTTATTGTTCAATGTCAATCCATCTTGCGAATAATTTTTTTCATACCCAATTCTTCAGTTAAAATATAATATACCCATTCAGAAGACATCCCTACAGCTTCAGCAATCTCCCGCACTTTCAGTCGACGATCCTCCATGACCATTTTATGCACTTTTGCGATAAATTCTGGGGTCGTAACAATTTTTGCCGTCCACTACGCGGATCATCATCCAAGCTCTCCCGACCAAATTTAAACTCGCTGGTCCACTTGGCAACAGTTGAAAATGAAGGAGCAGAGTCCCCCAGTGTGTTCTGAAAATCGGCATGAATTTGCTTTGCTTTCATACCTTTCTTTACAAAGTATTTAATCACTGCTCGAATCTGTTTTTTCCATTGTCACAAATCACTACGCGGGAACAACAACAAAGTGTCGTCACTACCACACTCCTGCAGCTAGAGCACTGACGCGCCATGTGTTCACTCACAAAGGATGTGTGATTATTGCGCAGGAACCTCGTTGCTCTAGCACTGACATCTAGCAGTGATTCCGAGAACTTTTCAAACCGTCCTCGTATATCTGAATGATGAGTTGGTGGAATGAGAGGGTTGAGAATTTGTAAGTACTAGTGAATTTATTGTGGAGTTAGATTGTGAATATATTTATTGATATCTTTAGCGATTTGAGTGTAAAGAAGGTAATTTGGAATTGATTTGTATGGTAAAGTATATGTGAAGGATGAGTTGGTGGCATGAGAGGATCGAGAAATTGTAATGATTAGTGAATTTAATGTGGAGTTTGGTTGTGGCTATCTGGTGGTAGGATAAGAATGATAATAAAGGGGAGAGTGTGTCTGTTAAGGGTAGTTGAAAGGAATCGTGAAGATAAGACAGATTATGAATGAGAGGCTGAGTTGGTGGTAGGAGATTGGAAAGTGTGGAGTTAGATTGTGATTATACTTATTGAAATGTTTAGTGATTTGAGTGTAATTAAGGTATCGTAAGTTGGAATTGATTTGGAGAGTAAAGTATATGTGAATGATAAGTTGGTGGCATGAGAGGGACGAGAATTTGTAATGATTAGTGAATTTAGAGTGGAATTAAGGTAATTTGAAAGAGTGATTAGTTGAAGGATAAGAGTTTGATGTGGATGGATATGAGATTGGAAAGTTCGATGGTATTTTTTTGGAGTGAAGGTCACTAACAGTGATTAGACGTGATGGCAGAATTTAGGTGTAGAATTTGATTGTGAGTAATTTGAATTGTAGAGTGATTAGTCGATGAGATGGATGAGAATTTGAAATGTGGAATTTGTTTGGGTTTGTAATTATAAGAGGTTGATTGACGTTTAAGGAAAGTGTGAGATCGCGATTATATTTATTGAAATGTTTAGTGATTTGAGTGTAATTAAGGTAATTTGGAATTGATTTGGAGGGTAAAGTATAAGGTAATTTGGAATTGATTTGGAGTGTTAAGTATATAAGGTAATTTTGGGTGATGACTGCTAGGAGGAATTATGTTGGAATGAGGAGAGTTTATTTTGGTGAGGTAGTTACGTAATGGCATTTAATAATTAGGAAGTAGTTCATATTCATTGCTAAGTAAGGAGCTTGTGGCACACCAACACGACAGGTGATGTAATGCTAGAGCTGAGTATGCAACCTGAGGAGGTCAGCAGCGAGGACAATGTACGGTCTGGAATGTGCTAGGTTGCGAGCCCAGCCAGAAGAGAAATGAAGGTTTTTAAACTACATGTGCCGTTTGCCGATGTTCTTTTATTTTACTCCATTTTATTGTTTGTTTATCTTGTTTCCGTATTGCCATGGCCATTGGATCTCCGATAAGGAGTTGTTCATGGGCCATATGACAGTGTCGGTTGTTCATTTTATCTTAATTTATTCTGGCTTATAGGCTGGACATTGTTATTTTTCTCATTTAACAGATCAATTGGGTAATTTACTGTAGATCTGGAGGAAAATAATAATAAATATTATCAATGCTAAAAGTAAATGTTACTGAATATATTTCAGTGTGGATCAGAATTCTGCTCGTGACTACCACATCCATCTTTGTTGCTGCAATGAACAAGAAGCGAAGTGAAAAAAATGTTGAGGCTTTTCTCTTTGCAATGGAGTACAATATGCAGGATTTGCCATTTTACAGGCGATCACTTACACAGTAAAGAAAAGTTTTAGCACCCGTTGTTGATATTTTAAACTGGAATGTAATAGAGTAATTATATGTAAGTAGAATATACCTGTTTAAAGAGAGTTTATCATTCCTCTTAATTGCCTGTACCAAATGTCCAGTTTTTCTCATTTAATTTTATCTGCCTGCATTTCATTTTGGTCCTTTTTTGTAACCACCTAGGTCTCAGCAGCATGCATCATTACAGGTGTGCAAGTTAATGCCTTGTTTGGTGCTGTGCTTGCTTGTGTATGTTTTGCACTTCTGTGTGAAGAAAAACTGTCTTGAAAAAAGGGTGCATAAATTAAGAAAGAAAAAGTACATAGCACATTATGTATTATTATAATGCACTTTATTACAAGATGCATGCATATATACTTGTTTTAAATTATCAAACTCAAAAGCATCATCAGCACTTTTGCAGTTTGGTAACCTGAAATTAATAATATCATAGCCTACCTTAGTTTTTACCACAATTTTGAATACAGTATAAAAGTTTGTAACTTTAAATGGATTATAGAAACTCCTACCTTAGATTTCATCATTGTCATCACAGATAACCAGCTCAGATTACTCAGTAGTTGAGTCATCGGTGGCAGTAGCAACCCAGTCGGCAAAACAGGCTTCGTCTGTAAATTTTTATTTATCTGATCCCTGAAATGTATGACAAGAACTTTTTTCGGCTATTAACATTTCATTTTGTTTCGCCGATGTGGAACGTGCTGCCAAAGCCCCAAATTCTCTCTCTGCATCTCACTTCCAGTTTGCTTCCATATACAGAATTAGCAAGGTACCCGTGCTTCGCTACGGTATTATACTGAAATTTAGAATTGAATGCTTATTGTTTTAGATATATAATCCACCGAAATTCGCGATCTGACACGGTTTCAGCGAGAATCCACCAAAATTCCTGATCTGACTCGTTTTCTATTAGATTACGGCACGTTTCCTCCCATTTTTCAATCTTCCATTCCAGCAATCGATTTCGTACTTTCCGGGCTAGGCTCAGGTACTCTTCCCGGTCAGTTGGGTCCGTAAATCTTTGCCATACCGTATTTTCCTATAATCATTTTTAATCTGGATAAAATCCTTCAGGAGATCCAGCGTGGTGTCATATTGGGTGCCTTGGCGGCACTGAACCCGCGGCCGGACTGCATTCTTAGTCATTACCCGTCCAGGAGCCGTTTCCAGCGCGGTCCGCACATTTGACGACGGTCCGGAACATTATTATTATTGTTATTATTAATATTATTATTATTACTATTATTATTATTATTATCTGTTGCTGGGATGAATGATGACAGGGAAAACCGGAGTATCCGGAGAAAAACCTGTCCCGCCTCCGTTTTGTCCAGCACGAATGTCACATGGAGTGACCGGGATTTGAACCACGGAACCCAGCTGTGAGAGGCCGGCGCGCTGCCGCCTGAGCAATGGAGGATCCTTATAAGTACATTAAGAACAGTAAAATCAATTGGTCTCACTTCCTTTTACATCCCACCGCCGTTAGTTTTTACTGCCAACACCCCCCCTCAAAAAAAAAAATTAAAAGAAGGCGTGTTTCTTTATGTTTAAGGGAGATTCCAAACACCAATGTTCACGTCTATTACCTTCAGTTTTGAGATATAAGTATCCCCGTAAATATAATTTACTTTTGTCACTTCATTTCACAATATTCCCCCCCCCCCCCCAAGTGAATTTTCCTGCAAAAATACTTGTTTCTTTAATAGTAAAGGATCTTCTAAATACCAATTATCACGACTCTAACTTCTTCAGTTTTTGATTTATGTGTCCTCATGAAAGGAATTCAACTCCTTTACACTCCCGCCCTCCAAGATGATTTCCCCACCAAAACGCGTTTTTCTTTTTTTTAAAGGAGATCCAAATACGAATTTTCACGTCTGTAACAACTTTAGTTTTTATTAGATGTATGTATTCTCATATAATTAAAGTCAATTAATTTTTCAATTCTTTCACCCCCACTCCCCCCACTTCATTGGATTTTCCGAGAATACGTGTTTCTTTACTTTTAAAGCAGATTGCAAATATCAAATTTCACGTCTGTAAACTCTTCATTTTTAGGATATCAGTAGCCTAATTAAAAGAAATCAACACCATTTTCAGTCACTTTCACCCCCCCTCCGCCCAAGTGGTATTTTCGAAAATTAAAAATACATGTTTCCTTATGTTTAATAGAGATAAAAATACCATTTTTCACTTCTGTGACATGTTAAGTTTTTTTAGATATACTGTAAAAATTCTCATTTTAAAATTTCACCCCTTTTGGGTTCCCCTTAAGTGGAGTTTCCAAAAACAAATCACCTATATTTCTTTACATTTACAGGAGATTCATAACACCCACTTTTTACGTCTGTAACATTTTACGTTTCCAAGATAATCTTTCAAAAAATTCACCCCAATTTTGTCACACCGCCATTAATAGGATTTTCCAAAAACTAAAAAAATACGTGTTTCTTTATTTTTAAAGGAGATCCCATATACAAATTTTCAGTTCTGTAATATCTTCCGTTTCTGAGATACATGTATCCTCATTTAAGGCATTCAACCCCTTTTTCACCCCTTTTCACCCCTTTTCACCCCTTTTCACCCATCCAATTGGGATTTACAGGAAACAAAAAAATATGTGTTCCTTTATTATTAGAGGAGATTCTAACTACCAGTTTTTACATCTGTAAATTTTAAAGTTTTAAGATGTAGACACGTTCATTTTAAAAAATTAACCCCCCTTTTCACCCCTCAATATTTGGATTTTCCAAAAACGAAAAAAATACGTGTTTCTTTACATTTAAAGTAGATCCCAAATACCAATTTTCAGGTCTGTAATTTCTTCAGGTTCTGAAATATAAGTAGCCTCATTAAAGGCGTTCAACCCATTATTCACCCTTTTACTCCCTTCCTATTGGGATTTGCGAAGACAAAAGAATACGTGTTTCTTTATTTTTAAAGGAGATTCTAAATACCAATTTTTACATCTATAAACTGTAACTGTTTTGAGATATAGATACACTCATTTTAAAAAATCACCCCCTTTTCACCCCCCCATTAATTGGATTTTCGAAAAACAAAAAATACGTGTTTCTTTATTTTTAAAGGAGATCCCAAACACCAATTTTCAGGTCTGTAATATCTTCAGTTTCTGAAATATAAGTAGCCTCATCAAAGGCATTCAACCGCTTTTTCACTCCTTTTCACCCCTCCTATTGCGATTTTCCGAAAACAAAAAAATACATGTTTCTTTATGTTTAATGAAGATTCTAAATACCAATTTTTACATCTGCAAACTTTAAAAGTTTGGAGATATAGATTCACTCATTTTAAAAATTCACCCCCTTTTCACCCTCCCATTAATTGGATTTTCCAAAAACAAAAAAATACGTGTTTATTTATTTTTAAAAGAGATCAAAAGTACCAATTTTCAGGTCTGTAATATCTTCAGTTTCTGAGATATAAGTACTGGTATCCTGATTAAGGGCATTCAACCCATTTTCCCCATTTTCACCCCTTTTCACCCCTCCTATTGGGATTTTCTGAAAACAAAAAAATACGTGTTTCCTTATTTTTAAAGAAGATTCTAAATACCAATTTTTACATCTGTAAACTTTTAAGCTTTCGAGATATAGACACACTCATTTTAAAATTTCCCCCCCCCCTCTTTTCACGCCCTTAGCGAAGGGATATCCAAAAATCCTCTCTTAGCGATCACCTACATCTTAATATGAATATATCTCCAAAATTTCATTTCATTACGTCCAGTAGTTTTGGCTCTGCGATGATGAATCAGTCAGTCAGTCAGGACAAGTTATTTTATATATATAGATTACAGAAACTTTAAAACTGATCATATAACTGTGTATATTTACCAGCATTCTTCCACAGATCACTCATTTTGGTAACAGAACACAATGGCAGACACGCTCACGAAACTATTAACAATCGCATAACAATGGTGGGGGTCGGTAATTGACCTTAAACAAGGGTTTTTCTTACTGAAAAATTTATTTTGCTCTTATTGTATTTACTACTAGCTGATGTACCCGTGCTTCGCTACGGAATTCTACATTGTATACCGAATTCTAGGCTAAGTAGTGTACACGTTGTGAGCAAGATTGTATTAAATTGCATAGCTCTTAACGTTACCCTAGAAACGCGACGGGGAAGTCACCAAACGTCTTTTCTCATATGAAGACTATGTTAGGGAATTTTCATTGTAATGATAGGCCCGCTTCCCTACCATCAGTCACCACCAGGTTGGGGAGTTTTCATTATAATGGCAGACACTCACTCTCCACCAGCCATTTTACATCCTCAGAATGACTGTCTTAGTGGTTTTTCCAACTGAAATGAACATAGGTCATTGCAATGACGTCAGTAGGAATGGCGCGATTAAAAGCAATACTTTCATATGAAATACTCCATCAAATGAAAGACCACACACTTTCTCACTTTTAACGAACAGTACTATGTTGGAATTCCAGGGCTGGAATGACCATGTCGCAGACAGTTCTGATCTTAGTCTTTTTTCTGCGCTGCGGGGGGGGGAGGCGAATAGTGGAGAGTCCCAGGGCAAAAACTATGCCTTTTTACTAATCTGTTTCCGAGGAGTACCCGATGAGTCGGAAAATCTCAATTCACTACAATGGCAACGGAAAAACCTATCTGATTTGGAGGCAATTTTTTCCTCCAAGCCGGAGGAGAAGCCCCCTCTTCACTGCTAATTTGGAATTAAATGAATGTAGAATTTAATAAAAGTGAAGTGGAAGAAGCTTTTCTTAAGAAACGGCTCTTTTCAGGGTTGACTTTTGAGTTATTTAGTGAATTGTGGTGCTATAATTTGAAATAGGCTTAAACAGTAATTCTAGACCAGGTCATACTACTGCTATAATTTGAAATAGGTTTAAATAGTAATTCTAGACCAGGTCGTCATACTACTACTACTACTACTACTACTACTACTACTACTACTACTACTACTACTACTAAGTGAGCCTCTGCCGTAAGTGTGCATACAGCTCATTCAAAACAGCGCGTCAGAGTAGGGATCGAAAACTGGAATACTATAATGAATCAGTGTGTTACGTACCTGCAGTATCAGAAAATGTATGAACCAAAGGAAAATGAAAATGAAAACCTACAACCTGTTTTCCAGTCATTGGCCGGGTCAGGGATGTAATAAATGAAGCATATAAATAGGCTGTTAGTACCATGGGGTCGCCACTCCCAGTGATACATTAATGACTGGTAGATGCTATGAAATGAGAATGGAGAGTGTTGCTGGAATGAGACAGGGAAAACCGGAGTACCCGGAGAAAAACATGTCCCGCCTCCGCTTTGTCCAGCACAAATCTCACATGGAGTGACCGGGATTTGAACCACGGTTACCAGCGGTGAGAGGCCGACGCGCTGCCGTCTGAGCCACGGAGGCTACATGAACCAGAGGAATGGCATGCTAAAGAAGAAAGTTTTCCAACTCCCCAGCTATTTCCCGCCAATGTTCAGTCGGGCTGTTATACTCGGTACGCAGTAGTAATCCCATCTATCGGCGTTGAGCGGGACCATAAGAAACGAAGAACATCACAACAAACAATGGTCAATGTAAAGTTATTGTTGATCAGTAACAAACAATGGTCAATATAAAGTTATTGTTGATCAGTGTTATGCGCTTTCGATATTGTAGGCCTTCTGAAATACCACTCTTATCATAGTCGGTACAGTAAAACTGAATGAAACATAAACGATCAGAAATTGTATTGTCTATAACTTTTGTTATGTAGTACTTTTCGATAGCACCAATAACATAGGTACCGGTATTCAAAAATTTTAGGTGCCTTCCCCTAAACTACCATTTCATCTCGGGCGAATAAAATTATTTACAGTCTAGACTGTAGTTTCTTATTCCCCGACTCTATATAGCTGTTTTCATTAAATTCTGTTAACCCATTTTCTCGTGGCTGGGTGTTGATATGGACTTAGCAACAAAACTACAAATTCATTAATATGTGTGTTATCAGAGCTGGTACGGCAAAAATGTATAATACATAATTGATTGGAAATTTAATTCTATATAACTTTAGATATATAGTATTTATCGATAGGACTGCCAATAATATAAATATTCGATAATTAAATTTAAGACCTTCCCCTAAACTACCATTTCACTCGGCGTGAATAAAATTATTTATAGCCTAGATTGTAGTGGCTCATCCCCCGACTTCACATACCGATTTTCATTAAATTCTCTTCAGCCGTTTTCTCATGATGCGTGTACATACAGACAGATAGACAGACAGACAGAAATTACGGAAAAGTAAAAAGTACATTTTCTTGTTACTATGGACATGACCGATACAGAAATACCATTCTTTCCAAATTCTGAGCAATGTACAGACAAAACTCTTATTTTATATATATAGATTGTTATGTTGTACACATTATCACAAAAAAACAGTTTTCTACAGCTATTAATTGTTCACTTATAGCAATCATTACCTGTAAATGTGAATATTGGATTTATTCTCTTCAAGTTTTCAACAAATTAAAATTATTTGAAAATATGAAAATTACTCAAGAAATCATCATCAATGTCCCACTCTAGTCGCCCAGGTGTGGTTAACAAGCCTCCTCCACTCCTTTCTGTCCTTCCACTATTCCTGCTCCATTACTTCCGCCACATCCAATCCAGCTTCTCTAATGTCCTTCCAAATCTGATCCATCCACCTTCTTCTCGGTCTTCGAAGAAAAGGCACATAAAAATTGTTGTGGAAAAATGACATGTGAGCAAAAATTATCTAAGGAAATATGGTACTTCATTGCTCTATAGTAGAAATCTGGGTTCTGTAACAGAAAATGTTCCAAACTTGTTTCCTCCAACTGATTTCAATTTTCAGTCTTGAATGCTCCATTGATTCACTTCTCATATACTTGGAACTTCTCCACTACTTTAAAGTGTATTTGTATTCCAGATATGAGCAGAAAGTAATTCTTAAAAAATGTATTTCAGTCGTTACGGGAATCCAGAAGACTTAAAGGAGTTGATTGATGTTGCTCATGCAAATGGACTGTATGTTCTTCTGGACATTGTTCATTCCCATGCATCAAAAAATGTTCTTGATGGTTTGAACCAGTTTGATGGTACAAATACATGTTTTTTCCATGATGGAGCCAGAGGAGAACACAGTCTTTGGGACAGTCGCCTTTTTAATTATTCAGAGTAAGTATTCAGTTAGCAAGGCATATTATAGAATTTTACTTAAAAAGCTAGATTTGCTCCAAAATACACTGATCCTTTTCATATTTCTCACATTTCAGGTATGAAACTTTAAGGTTCTTGCTGTCAAATTTACGAATGTATATTGATGTATACAACTTTGATGGGTTCAGGTAAGTAAATATTTAAATTATAACTCTATGCCTAATTATCTCTCTTTGATCTGTTATCTTCTATTTGGTCAATTGTACTGAGCAAGGAAAGAACACACAGAATGATCTAGAACTTAATATGCATGTAATGATTAGTTTAGAAGAATTTTCATTGTTGCCATCTTTTAATTAAAAATGATTACTTTGGCCTTTTAGTTGGTCAGTTTGCAATAAAGTTTCTAAATTAATTTGGGCTGGTGTGCAATAAACTGTAATATAAAATTGTACTGTATCATCTGATACATTGGCCAGCATGTTCCGTGCAGCGAGATGATGTACTTTCAAGCAACTGCACTCCCTGCACGGCAATCTTTGCATACTGAGCGCAGTGTATGGAGAGTATGGGCTGATCAGCTTCAGCTTGAACATTGGCAGCACGGCACCTATGCACTTATACAGAGTGGTCGGAAACTATGTGAACTGGGTATGTGAGCGTAAGAGGGTTGGACATATTGATAAATAATTTTTATATCTCACACCATTATAATTTTATTAGCTATTGAATGTAGCCAATCAGATCACTTCATGGGCGAATTCTAATGGGTTTTGCGAGGGACTTTTGCTAAATCTGCTCATGTCTTAAGACCAGCTTGGGAGCCTTGCTGAGAAATCGGCATTAAACACAAACACACCGTGGTTTTAGCCACTCTCACCGTAGCATACTAGCAATTGGCATCTCTCTCCTGGAAAAGTTAGTTTTCTCCAATTGGTGCTCTGAAGGTGGTCGTAAGCCACATGCAGATTTAGCAATACTGCATTGCAAAGCCCATTTGAATTCGCCCGTGAAGTGATCTAATTGGCTAACTTCAGCAGCTGATAAAATGACAACGGTGTGGGATATAGACTTATTTCCTTCAAATTATTTATCAGTATGACAAACCCTCGAAATATCGTTTCATGAGTTTCTAGAATTTTCTGGAATAAACACTTATAGTCTTTATAGATTATTCTTATATAAGACCTACAGTCTTTTTAAATCATCCACTGATAATGAATGCCTACAGTCTTTTCTAAGTTATGCACTTCACAATATTATTTGAATAACTTTAAGATGAAATTACTTTAAAGCACCTAAAGTCTGTTTAAATTATCACATTAAATTATCACTTGAAATTGATTGTCACTTGAAAGTAAATCGGCACTTGTAATTAGATTAACATTTGTAGTTAAAGTAGCACTTGAAAAGAATGACTTGAAAATAATACAGTGCCTGTTCAGGATGTTCTTAAATGTCTAGTGCTATAAATGGTTTCAAAATAATCACTGCTTTTAATAGTTTGAAAGTTTAATGCTAAATGCACTCATATCACCTGAATGTTTGACGCTGGAACTGGTGAATGTGGTTCTGCGAACAGCATCTGGAATTCCATCGATGTTGTCAGCACCACGTTTTACCACGTAACATATCCCACGTTGTACCACGTTTCGTTTCCCTCGCAGTACCACGTACCATCTCCCACGTCGAACCATGTACCATCTCCCATGTCGAGTCAGGTGTTAAGTTCATATGAGGATTTAAACACTCGGTCAAGATTTCTGGTGTCGCTTAATGGTGAAGACACATGAGAAAGTTCAATTGACAATTGATTGTGAGTGTTAAAAATAGCACTATCTGGTCGAGTGAAAACTAGCAAATCACTGGTAAACAGTACTCAGAATTGCACTTTGAATCACAGTCTATTACGTAACTTCAAAGCAATAATCACACTTAGATATAATTATGGCTTTTGAATGAATTAAGGCACAGTCTGAAACATTTATGATTTTGAAACACACATCACAGTTCGAAGCTTCCACAGTTTTAAGCTGTCACACTTCTTAAGCATAGTTCACATAATACGAGTTTTTGGAAAACACTGTTCATATAATTCAGACTATTTACAAAAGAGAATAATGTTTCTGGCATTCAGAACACGTTGTACTGGGTTCAATATGAAATCTAAAATTCAAAGCTTATCGGAATATCAAGTATAAGTTCAGTCCATGTTCTACACACGCAAGATGTATTTAACCATTTCTAGTTATTACTAACACAAATATTAAGGGGATATTAACTGTTATTTTACTTCACTTGGGTTAATATTTCATGGAAATGCCATAAAATGTCCTTAAGGTTTACTAAGTTATTTGGTATCACTGTTCAAATAAAAGTAATATTTCGGAAAAATTGTCCCCACTCGGCTACGACAAATACTAAGTTTCGAGTTCTTGAGATATTCTAAGTTCTGATAAGTCACTGTCCAATGTCAAACACTCATCCTTGCACACGCTGAAATTTTACTGAGTTCAGAGATGTCACCAAAAATAATAGAGTTTGACTTAGTACACGCAGTATTTTTCCAAGTCCGTAGCACTGCAGAAATTTTATAAATTCGACGACTAACTTCGCGTAATGCGACAAAGTTTTAGGTTCGACACCTGCACACGGCGACCATACAATCCATTATAGTCGAGTTGTGGATTGCAACTAATTATACCCCTCTTGTCAACGCTCTTATGTACTTGAAGCGCAGCTGGCTCTCTGCTTCTCGCGAAAAAATATGTTTCCTTTCCACCTCAATATCTTGGAAATCTGTAGATCGATTTTCTTGAAACTTTGGCCAGTTTACTTTTAAAATACAGGCTTCACGATGGTGTACTTCATTATTTCTTAGCTAAAAGGGTTTAGCAGATATAAAAATGTTCCAACACTTTCTAGACTGATGAGCTGGCAGCACCTGGGGATTGCGTTATCCGGCTTGCTCCCCGCCTGTGACGTAGCGCTCTCTCTCTTACTCCCATAGCTTACAGCTGTGTCTAGAACATTCACTTTGCTCGCTGACTGCAAGTGCTAGCGCCTTCATATCGCGAATAAATTACAAATTAAAAATACAATATGCCAGACCGTAGGCATTCCTGGTACAATATATAAATAGGAAAACATAAAGGTCTAATAATACTGTCCCCTCTTAACTCTTGTGTAAACATGCCTGCATAATTTATGTTAGGACTCGTGCGGGGTAAATTTTTGCCATTAAGTTACAGTATCTTCAGTTTTAGAATCATTATTGGTCATTATGACTAAGCTTTTTATTAAAAAATGTGCATCAAACATTTATTTCCAATGAATTATGAGTAAGCTTTTCCTTGAAATGTATGTATTAAACTCTTGCAGTATTTATATACTTCGGCACATTTTTGCCTCACTGAGAAACCTTCTGGACAATACACTTCCCATGACTCTACACACATTTTCACTTCACTGAAACACAGTCTTGGCAGGACTCCACCACATTGTACCTTGCAGATTGGCTCTAGTACAATAGCAGCACCTTTCTCCTTTCCTGGTTCAGCTGATTCTTTAGATCCAATCAGGTGCTGTATTTTTGCCTGAAAAGGTTTCAGCAAGGTATTGATTGTTGCCATTTCATTCCAGGTCGATCTGTCACAGTATTTCGAGCACGTGTTCTTCCTCTAGTATCTGGAGGTTCCTGATACCAGATCGCACCATCCTTCCCTTTCAAACAAAGAAGTCCTATCCCCAAGGGAATGTCATCTTCAGAAAGGTTTACAATGCATGAACTATCTTCATCTTCTGACATATCATCCTGATCACTTTCTGCCCTTTGTATCAAGTTTGAATCATGATCACTGTCTTGTACACATCCCTCTTCTGTTGAAGACATATCACTGCCGACAACTTTGTCTGATGCTTCAAAACAAGCCTCAATTTCTTGATCAGTCGATCTTCTTCCTCCGTTAATTTTGATATTACACTGTTCCAGAATACACAATAAACAAGAACTACAATTATTGGCAGTAGACAGGCGTGTGTGGCGTTATAACTTTCCATACATAGCATAATACAACTGTCATAGCTCAACTAATTCTTGGAGAGAAATGAATCACGTTAAGACAAGTGCTGGACGAGTGCACTTGAAAGTAGGAGAGTTCTCAAGCTCATAAAAAATAACCTCACGATGAAATGCTTGGGTCTTCTTCACAGCAAAAATTTACCCTGCGCGAGTCCCCAAAGGTTAATTATTACAGGATCAGATAACACTTCACCTACTCTAATTCTCTGAGTACCGAGCTTGATAGCTGCAGTCGCTTAAGTGCGGCCAGTATCCAGTAATACCAATATAATGGTCCGTTATTGGACATTATAAATTTTCCAGCTAGTGCATACCGTGGAGGCCACTGCATAGGCTATTTGAAGCCACCAGCAGTGCCGCTATGTCTCATTTCCTTGCGTCTTGGGTGGTGTGCTAAGTCCCAACTGACGAGCCTAACTTAGCACACGAGGGTGAAACGCAGGCAACCAAGAATGAGTCAGCTGGAAAATTTATAATGTCCAATAACGGACCATTATATTGGTATTATAAATTTACTCATTCAGGACAAATATTTTAGGTTCCCTGTGGGAATCAACATCTACATCACTATCCAGTATTCGGGAGATCGTGGGTTCGAACCCCACTGTCGGCAGCCCTGAAGATGGTTTTCCGCTGTTTCCCATTTTCACACCAGGCAAATGCTGGGGCTGTACCTTAATTAAGGCCATGGCCGCTTCCTTCCCACTCCTAGCCCCTTCCTGCCTCATCGTCGCCATAAGACCTATCCTTGTCGGTGAGACGTAAAGCAAATAACAACAACAACAACAACAACAACATTCTCTGAGTTCTATTTTCTAGAAATTTGCCCTCCCGTTCAACCACCCTTTTGTCTTGTCTAATAACCCTCATTTTTGTCAGCAATCTCCCATAATCTACCCTATCAAAAGCTTTTATTGCTAGTGGCTTTACGTTGCAATGACACAGACTGTTCTTATGGCGACAGTGGGATAGGGAAGGGCTAGGAGTGGGAAGGAAGTGGCTGTGGCCTTAATAAAGGTACAGCCCCAGCATTTGCCTGGTGTAAAAATGGGAAACCACGGAAAACTATCTTCAGGGCTGCCGACAGTGGGATTCGAACCCACTATCTCCCGGATGCAAGCTCACAGCTGCGCGCCCCTTACCGCAGGGCCAAATCGCCCGGTATCAATAACCTTGAGTAAGTCAATAGTGATACAGTCCATTTAACCTTCTGAAACAAATATATTTTTTCAAGAAATTGCTTAGAGATGAAGTGAAGACCGGAGATGGAGGATGGGCTGGACTGAAAAACATCTTGGTAAAGGAGGCAATTGAAGTGGGTAGACAAATGCAAAAGTGAGAAGAGAGAGAAGGAAACATTATGGTGGAATGAAAGAGTGAGAGCAGCCATAAGAGAAAGGAATGCAACACGGAAAGAAAGAGACAGTGAGGAAAGTAAAATTGGAACTCGTGGGGCATGAGCTAAGAAGCTGAAGGTCAAAAGGCTAGTTCAAGAAGAGTTCAGAGATTTTCACACAAACTGGATGAAGATAACAGAGGTAATATGAAGTTACTATACAGCATGGTCAAAGGAAAAAGAAAAACGACGGATACCATCAAAGCACTTGAGGATGAAAATGAAAATCTAGTCTGAAAGAAAAGTGACTTCAGAGAGGTGCTGAAGATCCACTTCAACCACCTGGTGAATGGATCAGAAGAAAAGTGAAACAGAGCCAGTTGTGGAAGCCTGTTCAGAGGAACCCCCCATTACCTGGACAGAAACAGAAGCAGCATTAAGAAGTATGCCTAAAGTTGCTTTACGTTGCACCGACACAGATAGGTCTTATGGTGACGATGGGATAGAAAAGGACTAGTAGTGGGAAGGAAGTGGTCATGGCCTTAATTAGGGTACAGCCCCAGCATTTGCCTAGTGTGAAAATGGGAAACAACGGAAAACCATCTTCAGGGCTGCCGACAGTGGGGTTCGAACCCACTATCTCCCGATTCTGAATACTGGTCACAATTAAGCAACTGCAGCTATCCAACTTGGCAAAGTATACCTAAAGGAAAATTATGAAGAATAAATGAATTGAATGCACACTAGATAAAACCAGCAGGGGTACAGGGCCTGCAATGGCTTCACAGTGTGTTTAATGCTGTGTGGAAGGACAACAACGTACCTGCAGGCTGGAACATTGGTGTTAACATTCCTCTGTTCAAGAAAGGGAATAAGCAAAAATTGATGCAACTATAGAAGGATAACTCTCCTGTCAGATGGGTTGAATATTCTTGAGAAGATTATAGAGCAGATGTTACAAACTGTCATAGAACCTCAGTTGGAAGGGGAGCAGTGTGGTTTCAGAAGTAATAGGTCAGTTATTGATCTTGCGAGTGGCAGAATATTGAGAGAAAGGCAAGAACTTGATCATGATATTCCTCCATATTGGAAAGGCATAGGACAATGTCACAAGAGAAGATACGGCAGTGCTTGAAAAAGAGGAAGGGACTTGTAAGGAAAGTCGTGTTTTACAAGACTGTACCAGCTGTATGCGAGTTTGTGAGGGACATTCATCGTGCTTTATGACCAAGAGTGGCATCCAGTAGGGCAGTGCACTGTTCCCATTGCTGTTCATTGCAGTTATGGATTATATTGGTAATGAAGAGCATTAAGGAAACATCATTGTCTTTGCTTATGACATCATAATTTGGGAAGAATCAGAGGAAGAGATACATGTGAGGCTCGACTCGTGGAAGGCCAAGTTTCAGGAATTCATCTTAAGGATCATTGAAAATAAAACTGTGGTGGCAGTGAACAGAGATGAATGACCAGCAAACGTCAAACTAACAGACAACCCATTGGAGAGCATGGAGTTTTTCACCTACCTCAACAATATACTCTCCAGAGACAACTTAGCCACAAGAGAGATCACAAACAGGGTGCAAATGAGTTCTCTCTTCTACCAACAAGTAAGGACCATTTTATGGGATGTTAAGATTCCAAGGAAAGCAAAACTAGCCATGTTCAACAGCTGCTTCATAGCTGTCTTGACCTATGATATTGATACATGCACCTTCTGTCATCAAGACTGCAGGCATGAGTGATGGAGTTCCTGAGGTCCATTATCCAGAAGACCAGGATGGACATGTTAAGAAGTGAGGAAGTGTGGCAGGAAGCTGGGATTAAGACATTTCTGCTAAATAGGTTTGGTATGTTCAGACTACAGTGGTTTGGGCACATAAGAATGGCGGAAGCTTCACGAATCGGCGGTATGTGTTCTGTGTGCTTTCCATCCATAGTTTTGTGGTTTGAGCACAGAAATAGAAATATTTCTGTGTTCTGGATGATCAAAATTTTCTAATGACGGATCATTTTTGTTAATCCCTTAACTGGGTTTGACGCTTAAAGGCGTCAACAGCTGTCGCACGAATATTGGGTTTGACGCCTTTAGGCGTTCTTGTACTTCTAAATGTGTTCTTACGTAGGGTTAGCTGCCAATAGGCGTCTGGCTATTCTTAATCACTTCTGTCATCTACTGTCGTAATTTAAAACTAATTCCATTCATATTAGATGTGATTATTGCTGTCCTATACATTTTTATCCGGTCTCACACCAGTCGGGTAGTTCGCGCCTAGGCGGCAGTCCGACTGCTGTCTCGTGTTGCCTTGTACGGTCCGCGCCAAATGCTTCGTAAAAAATTTATTTGTGTATATGTACATTGAAATTACTAAATTTGCGAGTAGTTGTTGTCGTCGTCGTTGTTGTTGTTGTTGTTGTTGTTGTTGTTGTTACGATACAGTTGTTCTGGGAACTCCATGGTCCATGTTCTGATAACTGTTTGTAAATTGGTCTTGTATGGTGGTAAACTGCTCCGTGTGACGTGAACATGGCTTGGTTAGGAAAGACGTTGAATTATCTGAGAACCCGCCGACCGGAAGAAGGAATCTCTCAAGAAAACGTTGTGTTGTGTGCCTGTCAAACCAGAGGTGACGGGAAACTGTCCACTGCTGTGAGGAATGTGACGTAGCACTTTGTGCTTGCCCGTGCTTCCGTATTTAGCACACTGCGCGCAATTTCCTAATGACCTATGAATCAGAAAATATGTAGAACCTATTGATGCATATTTGAAAACTTGAAAAATGTCATCATAATAATGAAAGGAACACTTTTTATATTCACTTTTGTATGAACACTCTGTGTGTGTGTATATATGTATATGTTTACGGGTTTAGAAGAAAAACGGTAATAACATAATGGTATTGAATTTCTACTATATCACTAATAATTTTAATAAATCAAGTAAAATAAATTTTTCTGTTGAGTATTTACATTTGCCACACGCTACTGTACCCATTCTAAAAGTGCACATTGCGCTGAATATTTACCCACTGGCTGGTTGACATTATGAAGCTATTCCCCAGTTAATGGGTTAATAGACATTAAATTGTGAAGACTATCTGACACCATTGAAGACCCCAAATTGTTATTTATTAAGCTGCATTTACACTAGCGAACTCCCTCGCGAAAGTCACTTGGGCGAAACTTACTCGCTTCGAGTGAAATTTCGCACTACCCAAAACAGAGCGCAACTCAGAGCGAAAAATAGTGCGAGTGGGGCGAGCAGCCCTCGATGAGCATGAAAGCTTCAGTTCTGGTTTTACAGCCAACATGGAAACTTGTTTTGTCCCTCCAGCCGCTGCAATATTTCATCATCATATAGCAGATTAGTGTCATAAAAGTGTAAAAGTTAAAATAAATTTCAGTTTTTGTAAGGAATTGAAGTGTTGCGTTTTTCGTGCCGGTCAGTGTAAGTCCTTCACAATGAACCAAGAATGCTTCAAAATAGGTACCGGTAGGTTCAAGAAAGTAATGAAGAGACACAATTTTGCATTATAAACCAATAGTAATTGCTTACCTGTTCTAGTGACTCTGCTCTTATTTTCTTTCGATCTTTCACTTCGATGTGATCCCAGTAGCGCTTTCATCTTCCCTTTCACTGTAGAAATAGGAAAGTTTAGTTGAGAATTAATTTCCTTCCATGCATCTTCTCTTTTATTACGATTGAAATAGTTTTTGTTTTTCGGATTCCACATAAAATCTCGATTTTTGTAGAGCTCAATGAGCTGCAAGCACTGTTCATGATTCATCCCTCGTGCAACTATGGGGACCACGTTTACAGTGAGCGAAATTCGATGAGCGAAACAGTTTGATGCGCGGACAAAAACCGACTGAGCTCCGGCTTGCAGCGGGGGGCCCTCACTCCGCAATTACTCAGGGGTGAGGGAGCGTCTACACTAAGCGCAGCTTTAGATTCATTAAACTAAACCCTCTTTCACAGGAAACCAAATAGTGACCTGGTGCCCATTAAATTTTGAGCCCTGCAGTTACCACTATATAAATCCAGCCACTATTCTTGTTATGGTACTGGCTGGGCTGAGTGGCTCAGGCGGTTGAGGCTTGGCCTTTTGACCCCAACTTGGCTGGTTAGATCCTGGCTTATCCCAGTGGTATTTGAAGGTGCTCAAATACATTCACATACATCAGCTTCATGTTTGTAGATTTACTGGTTCGTAAAAGAACTCCTACTGGACTAAATTCCGGCACCTTTGCATCTCCAAGAATTCTAAAAGTAGTTAGTGGGGCATAAAGCCAATATTATTATTATTATTAGTATTAGTATTAGTATTATTATTATGGTACTATCATTCCATTTACCTTTAGCATAAGAATTACGATGAAAATGTTTTTCTAGCAACTTTGAATTTCTCTTAATTTCAACATGTATGGAATACCCTGGGCTCAGCCTTCTTGTCAATGTAATGGTAACCAGTTTGTTATCTTTCATGTTGTCATATCTGTTTTCTTAGATTCGATGGTGTCACATCAATGCTGTATCATTCTCGAGGTATAGGAGAAGGATTTTCTGGCAATTATGATGAATACTTTGGTTTGAATGTTGATACTGAAGCAGTAGTATATTTGATGCTTGCTAATTACATGCTTCACACTTTGTATCCAGAAGTTACAACCATTGCTGAGGTAAGCAAAAATAACTTCCTTTTTCTAATTTATTTTCCCAGCATAAGCAGAGAAAATGGTCCTTCGAGTATTCATAGTTAAGTGTTACAGGGTTCTTCTTAATAGGTTAAGTTTATGGTGTAAATTTATCAAATATAGAAAGACTCGACTGTGAAGCTTAACTCATTGCATGTACTTTTAGCTCCCGGCTGTGCGATAATATACTGGATGCAACGTATACACATGGCTGTTAGCCTTGTGAGTTTGATCAGACTTGTGCAAGTATTTTAGGTGTTCTGCCTAGAGATGTCATGACGTTATATACTCTTTGAAAGGGGAAAAATTGCTTTCTAGTGGATTGAATTATCTCAACTACTTCATGTTCTATGAGTGTGAATTCTCGTCATGGCTGTCTCAGTCCAACCCAAGGCCAGTAGTAGTAATCATGTCACATAGAAGGCAGTTGTTAGCAGGCAGTGATATACTTGAAATTCTGAACAGAAACAAGAGTGAGTTCAAAATGTCAGATTGTGAAGAATGTTTAGTGGTATTGGTGACAGTAATGGATCCAAGAAAAGGAGCAGCAAATTAGTGTGGTGGACCCAGGTTTCAGTAAAAATTGTAAAAAATAAATGGTGGAAATCGGGGCAGGGGAGCGTGGCAAACCAAAAAAATTGTTCATTTTCTGGGGCTAGTGGTATAGCTCAAATAGTACTCAGGTGGCTTCTAAAGGACTCTTATTTAGCCAGCATGAATGTGATAAATATCTCGAGGATTTGTGCATCCCTGACATCCTCAGGTGAAAACCTGCTGAAATGCCAACAATGAAAAACAAGTCTGAAGGTAAGATTTCGAGGGCTCAGAATAACAAGATTCTATCTGACTTTTTTACCGAAATAGAGTTTTTTGCTGCATTGAGTTTGGCATTGTCACAGCTATCTGCCATATTATAATAATAATGTTGATATCTGAATTATTATTCGTGATAAAACCAGTTTTACAAAGTTCTAATTACACATTATCTAACTTCCACAGAATAACAAGGTTCTATTTAAATCTGAATTGTTTCTATCAAGTAAACCACATTAACCAATATGCTCGATTTTAAATATCATTCCATGGTGATGGAAGGAATGTTTCCAGTAACATTATCTGATTTCATTGCTAAAAAGTTGATATTGCTGAGTTAATGAACAAAAAGTAAACATTTCAAAATGATATAACCATATTGTGACGGCTTTTAGTTTAAGTACTGTAGATAGCACTGATACACTTCGTTTAATGTCTTGTGGTAGCTACTAATCATCGTTCATTGCTTATGTAAAAGTTCTTCCTGAGATTATGTTTTTAAATAGTTAAATAGCAGCATGTGGAGAGGTAAGAAAATGGTAGAAATGGTGTTGAATCAATCTAATGATTGTGATACGCACTCCGATGAAGATTATGTGCCTGGAGATGATTCAAGTAGTGAAGACTACATTCCTGTGCAAATTCCTGTGTGCAGAAAAAACATGCAACCAAGAAGGTAAGTCCCGTTTTAGAAGATGGGAAATTCTGTGAACTAATGCATACAATATATCATTTTGATTTTGCTCTTCAACTAAAATGACTTGTACCTTCATTATAAATAAAATAGGTATTCTAACCTGTATGAAGGTTGGAAAACATCAGGACTATCAAAAATATTGAATAAATTAATATTACTACTTTCAGAGGGTAATAATTTAAATTTCACTTCCATCTCTTTTTTGTACTTTCTAGATTATTTGCAGAGAATGAAAGTGATTATTCTGCTCCTACCACTTCTGTCCTACAAAATACACAAGATGTGGGAAGAGTTAGTGCTACTCCACAAAGGTAAGATGGGGATATGGTACCTGTTCAGCTTGTTCCTTACTCGGATTCGTTCTCTGAATTGGAATTAGAAAAAACTCCCACAAAGCAGCAAAGAACTAGGAAAAGGAAACGCCATCCACATCAATGGAAAAATGCAGTAAGAATAGTGTCACCAGGGTGGTAAAGGATTATGTATCTGTTGGAGGTAAGCTGGTGAAAGCAAAGACGGTGAAAACAATGAACGACTGTACAGCTTTTTGTAAATTTCGTTGTAGCTTAAAATTTTCTGAAGATGAAAGACCTCATATTTTAAATTCATATTATGAGTTAACACAAAAAGAAAACATTGCTTTTTAATACAGAATGTAGATAGAGTTGAATATAGAAGTGGTTCTGAATGTTCAAGGCATAGCAATGTATTTCAGTACCATATTTTTCAAGAATGATAAAAAAAATCAAGAGTTTGTAAGACATTCTTTTTAATGACATTGGCAATCAGCCAAAAACCTATGTATAATGCTCATGCTAACAAATGTAACGCAGGTACACCAAAATCGGACCAAAGAGGTAGAAAACAGTTGACAAAATTTCCAAAAAAGTTGTGGTAAGAAAACACATTCAGTCTTTCCCTGCATGCGAATCACATTACTGTCAAGCAGATAGTAAAAAACTGTACTTAGATCCAGGGGTGAATCACCAAAGAATGTATGAACTGTACGTCGAAGAATGTAATTCTAATGAGGTTGAACCAGTTAAGATATCTATGTACAGGCATATATTTTGTACAGAATTCAATATAGCTTTCTTACAACCTAAGCAAGACAGGTGTGACGTTTGTGAGGAATTTCAAGTTGCAATAAAAGAATATACACTCTCACATGAGCTGGAAATCAAGTATGAGAACCATATAATTGAGAAAAACATAATGCATCTTGAAAGACAAAAGGATAGAGATAACCAAGATCAGATACCATTGTTGTTTGTTTTGACTTACAGAATGTTATTGATGTTCCACAATCAAATGTTAGAGTTTCATTTTATAAGAGGAAGCTGACTATGTACAATATGACAGCTCATGTATCAGTAGCTAGGAAAGGTTATTGTGCGGTATGGACTGAAGCTTTAGTTGGACGTTCAGGCAATGACATTGCTAGTGCTGTTGTGAAGGTATTAGAAGCAATTCTCAAAGATCATCCTGATGTTGAGAAAGTGATAACATGGAGTGATAGCTGTATTCCCCAAAATCATAATTCAATTATTTCATGAGCAGTGGCTGATGTTTTACAAAGACATGAAAAAATCAAATCTTTTGTGATGAAATATTCCACACCAGCTCATTCTGCTATACAGGAAGTAGATAATATACATTCTAATATAGAAAAGACACTAAGACATTCTGAAATTTGGTCTCCAATAGGTTTCTTAAGAATGCTTCAGAATGTTAACTGCAAATAACCATATGCAATAATTGAAATGTTAGCCCCAAACTTGAGGAATTACAAAAAGGCCATTAGTACAAATGCAATTTCATATGTAAATGTTCCTTTTAGTAAAGTTAATCAAGTGATTTTTGAACAAGCTACCCCATTTAAAACAGGATATAAGCTTTCTCATGGAGAATCTGAATTTCATACTCTTAACTTGGCTTGTGCAGTGAAAACATGAAAACTAAGTATTAATGAACTTAGATTTCCACCTATACATGAAACTGTAACGAGAACCAAACTTGCGAAAGATTAAATTGCTGATATTCAATCAACGTATAAGTGGATGCCACAGATTGATCAAATTTATTTTGGAAACCTCTTCAAACAGTAGAAATCTGTACAAAAAAGAATGTAAAATAGGAAGTTGCTACAGCTTTTTGTTTCAGTACTGTTTTTAAAGAGCAGAATATATTTTTGTAATCTTTGTAAAGTGTAATCCTGTTGTTTGTGTATTGTAATATTTAAAGATAATTAAATCAATAAACACATTAATTTATAATAGTTCAGTTTACTTTAGTCTGTTGCAACTTTGATAAAAGATCCCTTGATTTCCTTAATGATTAATCCTTAATTAAATTTAGAGGAATAAGTAATCAGGCACTTTATTTGGGAGATACTGGGTTCAAACCCAATTGTTGGCAGCCCTGAAGAGGTTTTTCCATGGTTTCCCCAATTTCGCACCAGGCAAAATGCAGGGACTGTACCTTAATTAAGGCCACGGTCTCTTCCTTCCTGCTCCTAGCCGTTTCCTATCCCATCGTCACCATAAAAACCTATGTGTGTTGGTGCGACATTAAAAAAAACCAAACCCCATGGCACTACAGCCCATGTAGGGCCTTGGCCTACCAAGCGACCGCTGCTCAGCCCGAAGGCATGCAGATTACGAGGTGTCGTGTGGTCAGCACGACGAATCCTCTCGGCCGTTATTCTTGGCTTCCTAGACCGGGGCCGCCATCTCACCGTCAGATAGCTCCTCAATTCTAATCACGTAGGCTGAGTGGACCTCGAACCAGCCCTCAGGTCCAGGTAAAAATCCCTGACCTGGCCGGGAATCGAACCCGGAGCCTCCGGGTAAGAGGCAGACACGCTACCCCTACACCACGGGGCCGGCTGTGCGACATAAAGCAAATTGTTAATAAGGGAGCTTTATTATTAAAAACATTTTCCATGAATGACTGACAAGGTTTCATGTTTCGCTAAGAAATAATTGGGAAGCAAACTATTCACATCTCAGAAAACCAAAGTACTAACTGAGAAATAAATGTTACAGTTTGGTTGGAAATAAAAGATTCTATTTGAGAACAACCATTTTATTTTATTTCACCACCAGGGCTAAACATTTTGGACAATTTATTCTCAATAAATCACAGACAATTTCAAGCCAACAAACCAGCCAGAATAGTTTTAAATATCATTATTGGCTTTGAATTTATTATTCACCAAATTTTAAAAATGCTCTCCTGTAAAGTTTGCCAAATGTTAGATAGAACCTTGTTATTCTGAGCCCTCGATTTATATATCTTTCATTTTATAAATTGAAGTTACCATGAGAACCTACAAGTAGATGTGACTCACATAAATTAAATACTAATTCTGAGCTTGTGATGGGTTAGGAAATTGTCATGCCAGTGGGTTATTTTATCTGGATCAGAATTACTGCTGTTGCTGTTGTAATTAGGCCACCCCACTTCCAGCCAAGCTAGCTTATAGTTTTATACGACTTATTATCTTGGTCATGGCCGTGCAATCTCCAGTCTTACATTGAATCTGATCCACGGAAATTTATAACTGTTAGGCTCTTCAGTGTGCCGAAAGTTTGAGTAAATGAATTTAAAAAGTACCTGAAATAGAAAACATTCTGTAAAAGTATTACACCTTAAAAAAAGAAAAATCCCACAAGCATTGGACATGGTTTGAACAATAGCCACCTTGTTAGGAGCCAATGGCAGTCATTCGGCTGTTATTCCCTTTTGCATCACTACCATTCAATGCTGTTACGTCTCATTTATTTTGGCTGTGTTATGTGGTTGATGTCTGGGGAAAGACAATGATGCTTGCAATGGTCAGTGGAACGAGAATAGCAGCTCACCAAAAGTCTATTTGAATGGACACAGTGGAAGCAGATATATAGGCCTAAGCATAGAACATTTGAAGTAGACAATTTGTAACCATATGAAATGGAGAGCTCTGGCCCATAGAATCACCAAAAGTCGAACTCTATTAAACAGATATTGTCGTGTGATACTTGGGTAATGGATAACCTTGTATTAAAATACAAGATCTAATGGGTGTCAATCTGCTGGTAGCTGCTGGTTAAGGGAAGAGACTGGCCACTTTTTTTCAAGTCCTTGTCATGGATTCTTAATTTAAGGCAATGTGTTTTAACTGAAGGCCAGCCCCATATTGTAGGGATAATTCATCTAGGCGCCAAGTTCAGGTCTGTGCAAGGATTTTAATTCTGGATCCAGGGCCACAACTGGGTTCATTCAGGCTATTTGGAGCCACCGGCAGTGCCAATGCACTATGTGAGACCTTGTCTCAGTCTTAGTCGCAGTGGCCTCCACGGTATGCACTAGCCATGCAGCTTGGTGGGTGCGCTATTTACCAACTGATGAGCCAAATTTAGCACACTGGTGCAAAACGCTGGCAACCAGGAATGAGTTATCTGGAAAATTTATAATGTCCAATAACAGACCAACTACATTGGTATTATAAATTACTCATTCGGGATAAATATTTCAGGTTCCCTATGGGAATCAACATCTATGTCAAATCGTTGTATACCAGAAACATACAATGATTTCTGTATTTTATACCGATTTTTATTTGAAAGCGAACGATAGGCGCTTCGGCGTGAAATCAGCTTGCTTCGCCAGGGGTAGGCCTAGTACAACTTACAGATAAGTCCAGTTAGATTACATGTAATAAATATCATTTTGATCTGTATTGATGATATTTGATTAGAATAATAACAGTAAGTTATTTATTAAATTGACCACCTAATCAACACAATAAGTCATTGTCTTGGATGATTTACATTGATCTATTAACTAAAAATGGTACATATTTTGCCTAATATAAAGGCATCATCAGCCATAGTCTTAACTTCGAAATAAAAATAAGAACTTGAAATAACATATTGCCCCCATTATTGCCTAGCTAAGCCCAGCCAGTGAGCTAGAGATCCCGAGGTGGACCGTTCGTTCATGGCTATCGTTTTCTAGAGGCATTTAAGGGAAATGGGTTGATGACCAGGCGAAGAAAATAAATTTTAAAAAACAACACTGACATTTATTGACATAAGCATATCACAAAAAAAAAAGTATCCTTGATGATTTTGTTTACAATGGACTTTCATAATATTCTTTTCCTCCACAGTTTGAGAAACACACGTATTTCTCGACATCCAGCCTTATTGTTCTGGAATGAAAATCAAAGAAAAATTAGGCCTCTGCTGCCTTTTAAAATTCAAATATCGGGCTGAAAGAATTCAAAACTTTAACAAAAGTGTTTTTACAAAATAATTAGACAGCTATCTCGCTTATGGTTCCATAACAAAAGTAGTTAAAGGTTTCATGAATTTATAGCAGTCTCAACACGTGGTTTAAGCTGAATTCTAATAAATTTTAACGTTTAAAGTGTATGACATTTTGTTAATTACACCAGTATAAGCTTTAATAAAAATCAAAATTAATTTCAGTTTTTCCTAATTAATTAAATATTATTATTATTATTATTATTAATCTCTATCCTTATTTGAGTAACATGTTCTTTACCATCACACGATCGTGTTTCTAATTAATGTATCTCACTGCATTATCCACATGGCAATTATCATTTACATTTTAAATAATTATTCTCCAGTTAATTATTGTGACTCATTATCACCAAAATTCAAGATAACTATGCCATTTGTGAACATTTAATTCTGACATTTGCATGGCATTCACATTTCAAATTAATTTAAAACGTTTCAAAATTTAAATATAAATGTGTTGGAAAATTTTGTTATCCACATGTGAGCTAATTAAATAATAATTTACTTTACAAATCGTTTGCCTTTGCGAAAATAACCAGATGATCTTTCCTTTTAAATCACACTAATCAACAAAATAAAATCCTTTTCTAGTCTTCCTCGACTTAAACTTATTAAATTTTCCCTTAAGGGTGCAAAAATAACTTCTCAAGGTGGCACACAACGATGAACATAATCTGCGTCGCCCCAAGTACACGACCAGATTAAATCAAATGGAACAATCAAGATACAATGGAAAATACTCATATTTACACACACACACACACACCACATTCATACTGGGAAACACGTATTTTTATATACATTATTTACATCGAATCCTGTCCTTATAAGTTTATTCTTAATTTTTAAGCATGGCCACGTCAACATTCAGTAGAAGATAAATTCATGTATGGAAATCACCCTTTCATCAATAGTGACTAGTGATCGAAATTAGGGATATCACTTGGGTTGAAATATTCTTCTCACAACGATGGAGATTCATGTAAATTTTGGAAATATAATTGAAGATTCCAATAAAATCCATAATCACTACCATCACATGGGTTACAAGTCGCAACTATCGTGTCCGTGAGCCTTAATTGCATTATTATTATTCCCTATCCGTGAAATACACACGCAACCCGTGCTCTGCTTACAATAAGTTCCCTTGTGCTCCCAATGACACAAGAACAAGTCAATTATCACAAATAAATTCTCCAATTGCTCAGTTACATAATAAATATCTCGCAGGATTTGCCATATTCCAGACACTTCATGAACAGAGCACATTAAATCTCACATATAAGGAATCTAAGATAATTTATGGCTCACGAGCGTTTAATTCTCTTTTTACCCGATCTTTAGTTAATTTTATTATTACTCAAGTGATTATTACTTCTATCAATCCTCATGAAATATCGTAAAAATAGATGACTCAATCCTAAAGAAAATAAGTGATCTTAAAGGACACTAGGTTCAACCCTATCTCACAAGTTGTACATGTAAATTCAAGTCCGATTAATTTCAGTATTACAAAGTAATAAGCTTTATCGCGTGGTCGGTGATTTTTAGATACCTAACTCATATGCATGGGAAGTCATTCAAAGACAGACTACACATCTACTCTAATAGGTTCCAAATTTCATTCACACACATGACACTCGTCTACCACGACACTTCAAGAAATGGAAAAATGAAATGTTTCTAACTACAACAAACTAATAGATCTACGATTTAAAGAAGAAAGGCCTCTAGTTTTATAAAAGATGACAAAGAATAAAAAATTTTAAATGGTACCGTACTCGAGTTTTAGATGAGGTTCGATCCTAGGTAGTAGTTAATCATTCCAGCATTTCCCTGGTCAGTCACCTCCTTCTGACCAGATATGCCTCACATTTTAGAAATCCATGGAGACACGGCAGTAGGCATCTCACGATGAAGTTGATGAGTTGATGTGCTACGATCTTCAGGTTGACTCCTGTTGCGTTCCAGACGTGAAAGCTGTAACTGAGACGGTAAATGTTAATATAGGCACAAGCACACGCAGAATTATTGAATATTCTCCTGGATAGTCACACTTAACTTGGTTTTTAAGTTGAATTTTACTCCATAGGAGTTAGTTAACTATTCCACTAAATTGTGGCAGAACGGCGTCTGCTCATACTGCAAAGTTATTTCCCACGTGGTCGAGTAACGTAGCGTCGCACAGCAGAGAGTTATCCAGCAGAGAATCGAATATCCAATAGAGTGATTTACTTGGAACAAGGCTTTTTATATCCTTGGCTTGAGAGGCGTGTACTCTACGAAGACGGTAATTGGTTGTCAGGTCTCTTGTAATTGGCTCTGACTGTTCGAAAAGCTGGCTGTCAGTCGTTCGCGCGTGGCAGGACAGCACATGGGCTCGTCACATGATTTACCTTGGCCTTGTCGAAGCTGGATCAATGCATCGCCCTCTGAATGAAGAAAAAAACTGGTTCGGAGCTCACTGACTACTTCCCAAATGACAAATTACAGCTCCCGGCAGACAATAAAACTTTTAATATTAACTTGTTGGAAATATTCTCAAGATCGCCAAATTTGACGGGGACAATATAATACGATGAAATTGATTTAAAAAGTCTTGAAGGGACTTAAACTAAAATTAACATTCAAAATAACAATGTTGGTTTAAAAAATTTTTTTTTACAATGTGAAGAATTACAAGGTGAAAGTATTAAAATTATTGACATAAACGTTGCTATAAGTAAAATGGACAAAGCAACAGACTGTGATGAACAAGTAGTAAGATTGCTAAAAATGAAGTTGACTGATTGGCAGTTACAATTAGACTCTGATGAGAATGACGATCAGTCATATTTATTCAAAAAGTAATATTGAGGAAATAATGTTGAAGGTTGGTCAGGAGATCACTAAATTCCTTTTCAGGAGACAAAAGACGAAAATCATAGGCATATGGTAGAAATGTAGAACACATTGATGAGAAGATAAAGTTGTAGATTAAATGTTGAAGAACAGTGTTAAAATCGGACCTCTGTGGACCATCTCAATTTGAAGTAATGTTAAAATGTTGTGAAGAAGAATGAGTTTATTGACAGTTGAATCTGTAAAAGGAAACCAGAAACTTGGTATTAATTGTGTGAAAAGATTTTTTTTTAAATTTCATTATTTCATGACAATCAGACAGACTACGTAGTTGTTGTTTACAAAAAATGGGCAAGAAAATAGGTACTATTTGTATTCTGCCTAATATAACTTTCAGAAGAAACATAATAAAAATATGCAAATGCCTCCAAAGAACGCAGAATAAAATAAGCTTTATGACAGTGTGATCATATTTTAGATTGTTGGACTGGTTCAAATTTTATTAGCGTTTAAACTTGACTGTGCCGACAGTCGAGGATCGAATTAAGAGGGACAAGCCCACATACATATCGTTCATAGATCTTGAAAAGGCATTTGATAATACTGATTGGACCATGCTATTTGAGATTCTGAAGATGATCGGGATCACGTACCAAGAACGAAGAATTATCTACAATCTGTATAAAAATCAGTCTGCATTGATAAGAATCTAGGGCTTTGAAAAAAAATCAGCAATCCAGAAAGGAGTGAGGCAAGGTTGCAGTTTGCCCCTCTCCTTTTCAGTGTTTGTATAGAACACGCAGTAAAGGAAATCAAAGAATAATTTGAGAAAGGAATCACAATCCAAGGAGAGGAAATCAAAACCCTGAGATTTGCTGATGATATTATTTTATCCAAGACTGCAGAAGATCTGGAGAAATTTCTGAACTGAATGGTATGGACAGAGTCATGGGTAAGGAATACAAGATGAAAATAAATAAGTCCAAAGATAAGTAATGGAGTGCAGTCAAACAAAGTCAGGTGATGCAGGAAATATTAGATTAGGTAATGAAGTCTTAAAGGAAGTAGATGAATATTGTTACTTGGGTAGTAAAATAACTAATGATGGCAGAAGTATGGAATGCATAAAATGCAGGCTAGCACAAGCAGAGAAGGCCTTTCTTAAGAAAAGAAATTTGCTCACTTCGAACATTGATATAGGAATTACCGAGCTCGATAGCTGCAGTCGCTTTAGGGCGGCCAGTATTCAGAAGTTAGTGGGTTTGAGCCCCACTGTTGGCAGCCCTGAAGATGGTTTTCCATGGTTTCCCACTTCTAGCCTCTTCCTGTCCCATCGTCACCATAAGACCTATCTGTGTCTGTGTGACATAAAGTAACTCGCAAAAAAAAAACTTTAGTCTGGATTGAAACGTGGACTATAACTACCTTGGAAAGAGGATAGAAGCTTTTGAAATGTGGTGTTACAGAAAAATGCTCAAGGTGAGATGGATAGATCAAACACAGATGAAGAGGAACTGAATAAAATTGGTGAGAGAAGATCAATTTGGCTAAATTTGACCAGAAGAAAATCAAAAATCAATCTCTTTATTTGCAAATGAGGTGTTTAACTCGGTGGCAAATGGTACACTAAAATACATTATTGTCAAGCACTAAATATTAAATTAACAAGAAATAAAATTTTCCTATAATACAGTATTATATAATTTACGCTAACAATTTTTTCTATTAAACACACAGCTCATCCTTAATAAATTTACATTGTTTACAAAATTCTACTTATAATATCTCCTGTACTACTTTCAAATATAGTCGTCTGATATACAGTATGTGGAATTACTTCAAATGATACTGTACAACTGGTATAAGATTAAACTTTACATTGCATTTATTTACTTTTTCTTTTCTTTACCCATTCTGGAACCTAAGTAGCATAACGACCTGCTGCGTCTTAACCAGAGCCCCTTTTACCACCACTTTTCAGAGTTCCTGAAGGGCCTTCACAGCTACCATAGCAGTCCCAGGGCCCTCGAAGTCCCCACTGTACTTCACCCCTACAGGCAGTCCCCTACTTTGGCTGTCCAAACTCCTTAGACCAGGGGATGGAATTAATTTATTCACACACATTCTTTATTTACATTAACCTGCACTGGTCGAATGCCCTCTAACATTTCGTTTATTTTCTCTGTTGCTGTTTATTCTCTTTTTGAATATCTGTACAGATTTTTGAAAAGGATCAAACACTACCCCTGGTAAACTGTTCCACTCCTTCACACCCTTCCCAATGAATGAAAATTTACCCCAATCACTTCTGCTAAAATTCCTTCTAATTTTATATTTGTGGTCAGTCCTGCCGATATAATTATTTTCCAACTGAAGCCTCTCACGGATATCTCCCCATGCTGCTTCTCCTGTATAGGCTCTATATAAACCTATAAGTCTAGTTTTCTCCCTTCTCTTACTTAAAGTTTCCCACCCTAGTTTCTTTAACATTTCTGATACACTACTCTTTCTCCTGAAATCCCCTGTTACAAAACTTGCTGCTTTCCTCTGCACACTATCTATTTCTTTTATTAGGTATTCTTGGTGAGGATCCCAAACACTGTTTGCATATTCCAATAATGGACGAACCATACTTAAGTAACTTTTCTCTTTTACTTCTTTGTTGCATCCTTTAAGTAGCCTCATTATGACATGTAACGATCTGTATGCTTTCCCAACAATGTCATCCACATGACCCTTCCAATGCAAATTACTTTCAAATCTTACACCTAAGTATTTGCACTTGCCATATTTTGGGATAACTACCCCATCCAAAGTATATTCAAATTCAGTTTTAAAACTCCTGTCTGTAAATGTTGTAACAGTTGATTTGCCTCCATTAACCTTCATGTTATTCTCTTCAACCCATTGTTGGATACTCTCAAGGTCCCTTTGTAATTCTGAACAATCCTCAATGGTATTTATTACCCTGTAAACAATTATGTCATCTGCATACAATCTTATTTTTGATGTTATATTGTTCCCTAAATCATTTACGTATATTAAGAAAAGTAATGAACCGATTATACTGCCCTGTGCAATTCCCTTCCAAACTTTCTCTTCCTGCGATGCGCTAATTCCTACTTTGACATTCTGAACCCTTGAATTTAGAAATGTTTTTACCCAACGTGTAACCCTTACGTCCAATCCTATTCCCTCCAATTTCTTTAATAATATTCTATGTTCCACTCTATCAAAGGCTTTGGAAAGATCTATGGCTATGCAATCTAACTGGCCTCCTGAATCCAATTGATCTGATATGTCCTGCTGAAATCCCACCAGTTGTGCCTCACAAGAAAATTTCTTTCTAAATCCATACTGGCTCCTCATGAACCAATTTTTATCATCACATATCCCTCTGATGTACTTTGATATTAAACTCTCCATTATTTTACAAACTATACTGGTCAGGCTGATTGGTCTGTAGTTCTCTGGTTTCCTTTTATCACCCTTTCCTTTATAAATTGGTATTATTATAGATTCCTTCCATTCCTTTGGTATTACACTATTATTTATGACATAGGCAAAGAGAAATCTTAAATAAGGCACTATGTACCACCCCATTGTCTTTATCACCTCCCCAGTAATTTGATCACTTCCTGCTGCTTTTCCTTGCTGAAGCAGTTGGATTTCTCTAAAAATATCTTCATTTGTGAACGAGAAGCTTCTTGTTTCCCTCTGTGTCTGTCCCTCTGTAACTTCTGTTTCGGTGTCCAACTCCTGACAATCATCTACTGAAGCTCTAAATTCCCTACTAAAGAGGTTTGCTTTCTCAGTATCTGTTAAATAGTGTTCACCCCCTTCTCCCACCATTGTAGGAATTTGGATTCCTTTTCCTTTTTGATTCCTGATATATGAATACAGCTTTTTCCATTTCCCTTTGTGGTCATTACGCTCTTGAAGAATGCCATTCGTATAATTCTCTTTTGCTTCCTTTTTTACTCTATTCAGTTCCCTCATTAGCTGTTTTCTACTTTCTCTACTCTCCCTACCTTCTTTGATTTTCCTGTTTACTATTCTATATTTTCTTTTTAATTTCCTTATTTCCCTTGTATAATAAACAGGGTCTGAGGTCATTTTACCCTTCTTAACAGGTAAAAATCTCTTCTCTCCTTCCCAAACGATTCCTTTGAATTTAGCCCAAAGTGTATCCACATTACTCCCTTCACTTATCCAACAACTGAATTGTGATTTAAGGTAAGTCCCAAATTCATCAACTTTAGTTTTTCTGTATAATTTCTTGTCTTCTGTGACCCGCTTATTAAGCCTTTTTGGTACCAGTCCTACATCCATTATTACAGCCTTATGGTCACCTATTCCTTCAATTACCTCAGTTTTATCAACAATTTCCCATGGTTTAACCAAGAATACATCTAGTAAGTTATTGAGACGAGTCGGTTCTTGTACTACTTGTGTAAATCCTCCCTCCCAAATTAACTTATTTGCCAGTTTCTGTTCATGGGCTTCACTTGCAGCTCCATTCCATTCAACCTCAGGCAAGTTTAGATCTCCCCCAATTATTACCACATCATTATTATTGTTTTTATGAGTATAATCTATTATTTTCTCAAATATTTTCATGTCTCTTTCCTCTCTTCCTGGCCTGTATGTTCCTATAATTCCCACCTCCTTCATATTATCACAAATTAATTTTATCCCTAATATTTCATCCCTTTCATCGATAAACCATTCATGTGAACAATATGTTTCCTTCACCAGAATAAACACCCCCCTCCCTTTTTATCTCCTCGGTCTCTACGATAGACTGTGTACCCTTCTGGAAATACTTCTCTATTACCCACCCCTTCTCTCAACCACGATTCCACTCCTATCACCACATCAGTCTCATAAGATTGCATCAATGTACCGAATTTTAATTGTTTATTTACTACACTCTGACAGTTTACCAAGAGCAATCTCAGACCCCCTTCCTCCCTAAAAATTGACTGTTGCAATTGTGTAACTTGAAATTCCTTACTTTCCCATCCTGAAGATTTTCTACCCGTATTCGTCCGCAGACATTTCACTTTCTGCATCATAAGCTTGGAAATACTTCATTCACTACCCAGTTCACTAACACTACAGATCGGATGCTGATCTGTATCATCAAAAACTCTCCTTAATAACCGTACATTCCTAACAGATTTCCTGATATCAAAACCTGTTATGATATAGTTATTTTGGATCTGGTGCCCCAACCCTCCCATGTGTAGCGGTAAATAGCCTTGTGTTTGAATAATGTATTCGTAACTGCTAATCCCATACTAGCACAGAAGTCCAGTAATGCTTCCCTTTCCTATTAGCTTCCATATCTTCCCAACATTTATTCATCCCTTTCTCATATCCTTCAGTTGTATTTCCAACTCTGGCATTGAAATCGCCCATTAGCACTATCCTATCCTTGCTTTTGACCCCTGACTACAATGTCACTCGGTGCTTCATAAAACTTGTCAACTTCATCCCGATCTGCAGCTTCACATGGTGAATAGACGGAGACATTTCTCTTCCTAATTTCTCCAACTGCTAAATCTACCCAAATCATTTTCTCATTTACATGCTTAACAGAAACTATGTTGCGTGCAGTAGTATTCATGATGAACAGTCCTACCCCACATCCTGCCCTTCCCTTTGTAACACCTGTTAAGAACACTTTATAATCTCCTATCTCTTCCTCATTATCTCCCCTTAACCGAATATCATTTGCGCCTAACACATCAACTCATCCTGTTTGCTGACTCAGCCCATTCTACTTCCTTATATGGTCATATCTAATCTAAAAGATCAAGTTACCTGTGTAAAATTAACATTTTCTGTTTGTGACAGGATGTGTCCGGGATGCCAGCGCTCTGTCGTCCAGTGACTGAGGCTGGAACTGGTTTTGATTATCGTTTAGGGATGGCTATTCCTGACAAATGGATTAAGCTTTTGAAGGAAACTAAGGATGATGACTGGAACATGGGAAATATTGTTCACACTCTGACAAATAGGAGATGGATGGAGAAAACAATTGCATATGCAGAATCCCATGACCAAGTAAGAGAAATTTTTGAAGATATATTTGATCATTATTGTCTTGAAACATTTTTTGCTAATAACATCAAGTGATTTTTGTTGATAAACACCTGTCTTTATTATTCCCTAGGCTCTGGTGGGTGATAAAACCATTGCATTCTGGCTCATGGACAAAGAAATGTATACTCATATGTCCACTTTGTCCGAGCCATCGTCCATTATTGATCGTGGAATTGCTCTTCACAAAATGATTCGGCTCATCACTCATGCACTTGGAGGAGAAGGATATCTCAATTTTATAGGTGAGTATTTATATCTTTTCCAATAAATTTTATGTAAATTTGTTAGCTATTATATAGGAGTGGAAACTACCTTATTTGGAGTGTGTCCTGAAATGTACGATTATGCAAGTTCAAAAGAGCTGCACACATTACGGAGTAAACTCAAGTTTCTCTCTTTTTTCAGTTGGGTATTTCTTAAAGTTTAAAAATAATACTTGATAATATCTGTAAGAAGTTCATTGCTTTTCTGGTTTTCTCCACTCGCTATTGAAATATAGGAATTTATGTCATATGTGATCAATAAATACAAAATTGTGCAATATGCGAAGCTTTTATCCAATATAAAAGTACCAAATCAACTCTGTACACCATCTTGTAAGCATATGCAAGGTTATGAATTAGAAATACACTTGGCTCTGCTAATTGGCGTGATGGGGGCGAGATTACTATTGACCCATGTGCATTCTCAAAGTATGTACTTCACATTTGTAGCAGAAAAAGTGAATGTATGGAGGTTATTCAGTTATTTAACTGTTCAGAATAGTACTCCAGCATCATAAATTCATTTTCTAGTATCATAAGTTACTTATACCTGTCTGGAACTTTACCCAGGAATACAGAGAATAGCCATAGTCCATTTGCTTTCCAAAAAATGAGTGACTGGGTAAATGACCATAAAACAATCATCATGATCATTCATATTATGCATTTAAAATACCTTTGCACTTGGCCATGCCGGGATCTACTACTTTTATACGTCTGGTGCTCTATAATCAAGCTCTTTGGCGCGGTAGGGTAGCCTGTCACCACTCACTCAGTCCTTGGTGATACAGTGGTCCTTTTGCTCTAACGTTACATGGATTTGTTGTTAATTTTTGCCCTATTCTTGCATATGTAGCACTTAACAAATTTTACTCTAAGATTATTCTTGTCCTTTTGGTAATACAAGACTCGCTGATGACTGTACGCAGTCCACGGACATGCTCCCTGCTCGCACCGCTGTCCTCTACCCACTGCGATAACCAAACATTAGTGCTTCCTCCCCAGTGCAGTCATATTTTGAATAATTTGCTTATGATGATGTACTGTATTTATGAAAATATGCAAAAGTTGAAAGCTAGAAAAGCTGCTGAAATTGATAAGATTTCTGGGGATATACGAAAGGCAGTGGGGTGGGTTGGGATGTGCAGTGGTACCATGTCTGAAGTACTTATTTGTTTACTGTTTGCATAAAGTACTATGGCAAATGAAAGGGTGATAAACGTAAAGCGTATAATTACAGGCTAGTCAGATTGACACGTTTAAACGTAAGAAACTTCATCTTATTTTCCATATTGAACTGAGATCACAATAATAATTAACATTAAATAATAATAATTATTAACAGTTAGATTTAATCAGCTTCTTTATCAATTTTCTCGCTTTTTAATATTGGGTTTCATCATTGCAGGGTTCCCATTGAACTGAGAAGATAATTCCGCATAACAACTGTAGAACAAATTACTTACAGTTCCAACCACGCACAAAGCAATAAAAATACAAAGTTTTAGTACTTAACAAATATAAGAAGACGGCTCATTTTTCAACAATATACAATGAATTTCATCCAACAAAAACAGCTAATATACAAAGGAAATGAACATTTTTAACATCAAATAGACTACATGCAATTTTAATTCCTCAATTTTAAGTGTGCATTCTAATTAGACAGCACGAGAGCATAGGATTACGGACATTAAAGAATGTTTAAGACAAATCATCAACCAGATGAAAAAAATTTAGAATTATGACTTACAAGAATTTTCTTGTTACATATTAGGGAAATTTAATATAACAATAATAGATGTTTAGGATTTAATCAGTAAATATTCTGTTGTAAATATGTATATGTATGAGTTGATTATGACAATATTTTGTTTAATGTTTAATATTTATATCGCCAAGTTTTTTCACATTTTCTAAATCAGCTGATGATGGTGACTTAATAGAGCACCGAAACATGTACTGTAATAATAAATAATGTTGTAAATATCATCCAACAACATTGTATTAGTATTGAAAAGGTGGAACTTGATAGACTTAAAAGATTGACATGTATCGTATGTAAGCTCTCGGGAAGTATTCATTCTTATTATATTAGGCGCGTTTGAAAAATTATTAACTGATTTGATAGTCGGCATTTCAGGTTTAGGAAAGGTTATTCCTGTGAGGCTTAACTTGTAGGATTCTAGCAAGATGTAGCGGATATTTTAGTTTCAGAAGGTCAAATCGACTGTATTGCTGTTGACCTATCCAAGGTTTTTGGTAGGCTACATCATTGGAGGCTACTGACAAAAAAGAGGGCTATTGAACCAGACAAAAGATTGATTGAATGGGTGGCTAAATTTCTAGAAAATAGAACTCAGAGAATTAGAATAGGTGAAACTTTATCTGTTATGATTAAGAGGGCGTTCTTGAAGGCATTATTATTGGACCTGTATATTTTCTTATACAGGTTGTAACAATAAGGTAGCCCAAACTTCCAGGACACATTCCTCACTTATAGAAAAAGAAGATATAAGGACGTAAGTCCAGAAATGTTTTATTTCCATGTTAGAACTCATTTTCTACAACACTACATAGTACATAAATCATGGAAACACACAGGAATAGTAGGCCTACATACGAGCATACCCCATGAAACTTTTTCTTACATGAAATGTTCAAAATGCCCTCCGTGACCATCACCCATCCACCCACCATTGCATTGAATCCCAGTGCAAGATGCAGAGAGTCTTCATGCATGTATGGAAGCTAACAGGGAGCATTTTGAACATTTCATGTAAGAAAGAGTTTCATGTTGTATGCTGGTATGTTCTGTTCCTGTATGTTTCTCATTATATATGTACTATGTATTTTAGAAAATCAATTCTAACATGGAAATAAAGCATTTCTGAACCCATGTCTATATAACAATCTTTTTTTATTTTACATATGGGGGATGTGAGTCATTTGTCTCCGAAGTATGGCCATTCCTTATTGTTACACCCTTGTATATGTAAACGATAATGAGTAAAGAACTGGAATCTGATATAAGGTTTTTTGCAAATCATGTCATACTGTATAGAGCAGTGTCCACCAACTGGCTGACGTGTGACGTTGGAGAGCCCCTGTGACGTAAGAGCACAGTGGTCAGGCATTACAGTCGTAGAGGGGGGCGAAGGGACTGCCTCGCTTTGTATAGGCACATGCTGTGCCGTACATAGTGGTGTACAGTACACTACATAAGCATGGATGAATCGAGCACATCACAGTGCGACAAGCCATCTATGCCACCGATCTCTCTATCTTTATGGGAAGAAAACAACTATCAGTTTCGAAGATGCACCATTTCTATTAGAAATAAAGCTTCTGTATAACTCTTATTTTACTTCATAAAGTTACATTACAATACAATGAAGTATGTGAAGAGAAATATGTACAACACATACCGCATTGTACTGCCTGCAGCCTTGGCCTTCCCCTACCAATGGTGTCGTGTTTCCCCTCGCCCCAGCATTTCTCAGGTACTTTGTTCGCTGCCCAGACGGAGTGTGTGTGACGAGTTAATTGATGTCACACGTACAAGCAGTTTGTTGACCCTGGTATGGAGTAACAAATATCGTATAATCTCGAATACCACCCGCCACCAAATAAGACCCGCACCCTTATTTTGAAAGAACAAATTTTTTAAAAAATATGAAGTCAAAATTATTTATAATCTTTACTAACACACATCAAATGATTAGAAAATACAAATAAAAGTAAACAAACATTTCCAGAACCATATCCAATGAGTTCATTCATCACCATCACCTTACCACAAAATGTCATCATCGCTGCCATCCATAGCATTAGAAATGCTGCATTTCCTAAAGCTTTTCCGTATGAGGTCTCCAGGGATACGATTCCATGCCGTCAAAATCCAATCGCGAATACACGACTCGTCAATATCATATTTCCTACCGGCGGTACGATTTCCAATAATTTCGGCTTCCCGACTAGTTTCAGTTTCTCAGTAGTAAAAGATCGCAAACGCTTTGTGGAATTCATGTTAATACTCAAAGAACGTGTGTGACTGATGCCAAGCGCGGAAGTAGCGTATACTAAGAGCGGAAAAGGCATTGTTGCAAAGCCACGCCGGCGGTGATGCCCGATTTCGCGCATTCAGAAATGTAAATTTTCCAAAATTTTAAATAAGACCGGCACCCAATTTTGGAAGCGATATTTTCGAAGAAAGAAAAAAACCAGTGCGGGTGGTATTCGAGATTATACGGTAAGTTACAGCATTGTTATAGACTGCAAAAAAGACCTCAGTAAAGTTGTGTGCTGGACACCAGATGATATGCTGGTAAATGGACTGAAAAGTCAGGTTGTAAGTTTCACAAAGAGGAAAGACCTCTCTTTTAATTAATGTGTGGATGGGTTGATAGAACCTCATGGGGATCACTGTAAGAACCTAGGTACCGGACGAGTTGGCCGTGCGGTTAGAGACGCACAGCTGTGAGCTTGCATCTGGGAGGCAGGGGGTTCGAACCCCACTGTCGGCAGCCCTGAAGATGGTTTTCTGTGGTTTCCCATTTTCACACCAGGCAAATGCTGGGGCTGTACCTTAATTAAGTCCACGGCTGCTTCCTTCCCAATCCTAGGCCTTTCCTATCCCATCGTCGCCATAAGACCTATCTGTGTCAGTGCGACGTAAAGCAAATAGTAATAAAAAAATAAAAAACCCCTAGGTGATATAAAGAAAAATCTTCATTGGGGTAATCACATTAATGAAATGGTAAATAAAGGTTACAGTTCTCTTCTTATTGTTATGAGGGTATTTAGGGGTTGTGGTAAGGATGGAAAGAAGAGGGGTGTACGAGTTACTGGTAATAGCCCATATAGAGAATAGAGTATGGTTCCATTTTATGGGATCCTCGCCAGGCTTACTCAATTTCAGAACTGGAGAAAATCAAAAGGAAAGAAAGCAAGATGGTTTGTTGTATGTGATTACTAACAAAAGAGTAGTGTTACAAAAATGCTGCAAACTTTGGGTTTGGAAGACTTGGGAGTAAGGGTACAAGCTCCTCGATAAAGCAATATGTTCCCAAGGTGTCAGTAGAGAGATGGCGTGTGGAATGACAGTAGACTAATAAGCTTGGGTGATATTTTTAAAAGTACAAAAGATCAGAATCTATGTATAGGGTGAACCGAAGTTCGCGCACTCGGGCGTCGCAGCGCGACTCCTCACATGCCAGCAATAAAAAAGTGTCTCATAAAAGTTCATCCTGCGAGTATATCCGGCAGAAAAAGGACGTTGAAGAGTGGCAATCTGGCGACACTGTAACCACATGTAGGGTAACTACGTCTGTCAGCACATATTAGTCATGCTGTACATTTGGTGCAGTGGATAGACTTTTGGATTAGCATGTAGGACGTCGAGGGGTCGATCCTGGCTTGAAGCATATGTTTTTTACTTTGTAAATGTAGTCCAGGTGGTATCGTATCTGTCATCTTAATCGTCAACAGCGATTGCAGCGGGTCCTCCAGAAACCATTTCCACTTACATCCTACAATCCTAGAAATGGATGAACAATCATTTTCATTGGTCAGCTTTGAAAGACGCCCTTTCCACGTTGTGGGCGTGAATTTATTCGCTGTTGACGATTAAGATGCCAGATACGATCAACCTGGACTACATTTACGAAATAAAAAACATACGCCTCAACCCAGGATCGACCCCTCGACCTCCTGCATGCTAACCCAAAACTCTGTCAACTGTACAGCATGACTAATATGTGCTGACAGATGTTGTTGCCCTACATGTTATTACAGTGTTGCCAGATTGCCACTCTTTAACGTCATTTTTCTGCCGGATATACTCGCAGGACGAACTTTTGTGAGAGACATTTTTTTATTGCTGGCATGTGAGGAGTCGCTCTGCAACACCCGAATGTGCAAATTTAAGTTCACCCTGTGTAAAATAACATGTCCTGACCGACCGACCGACCGACCGACCGACCGACTGACTGACTCCATCGCCGAGCCAAAACTACTGGACATTAAGAAATGAAATTTTGGGGATACATTTATATTAGAGTGTAGGTACTCGCTAAGGAAGGATTTTTGGGTATTCTGTCGCTAAGGAGGGTGAAATTTTTAAATGAGGATATCTATATCTCAAAACCTTTAAAGTTTACAAACGTAAAAGTTAATATTTGGAATCTCCGTTAAAAATAAAGAAACATGTGGGGGGGTTTTTTGTTTTTGTTTTTTTGCAAAATCCCATGAAGGGAGGTGGAAAAAGGGGAGAAGATTGGTTGAATACCTTTCATGAGGATACCCATATCTCAAAAATTGAAGATGTTACAGACATGAAAATTGGTATTTGGAATCTCCTTTAAAAATAGAGAAACGCTTATTTTTTTGTTTTCGAAAATCCAGTGAATAGGGGATGAACGGGAGTGACGAACTGGGTGGAATTTTTTAAAAATATATCTAGGCCTACAATATATCTCAGACACTTAACATGTTACTGAGTTGAAAACTGGTACTTGGAATCACCGGTAAAAGTAAAGAAACAGATAATTTGTTTTCGGAACATCCACTTAAGGGAAACTGAAAAAGGGTGTGAATTTTTAAAATGGGCATATCCACAGAACATCTCAAAAACTTAACATGTTAAAGATGTGAAAATTTGTATTTTTAGTCTTTTAAAAATAAAGAAACCTGTATTTCTTGTTTTCAGAAGAAACCATATAGGGGGGTGGGGGTGGGGGCATAAAAAGGACTGAAAAGGGGGTTCAACTTTTTTATTGGGATAGTGATATCTCAAAAACTGAAGATGTTACAGACATGAAAATTTGTATTTTGAATCTTCTTTCAAAGTAAAGAAATACCTATTTTTTGTCTTCAGAAAAAACACTTACGGGGGAGGGCGTGAACGAATTTAAACATTAGTTTATTTCTTTGTATGAGGATACTTATATCTCGAAACTAACTATATTACAGACGTGAAAACTTGTGTTTGGAATCTTCTTTAAAAATAATGAAACACGTATCCATTTAATGGGCTGAAATGAATTGAAAAAGCGGGTGAATTTTTAAAATTATTATCGGTATATCTGCAGTATATGTCGAGAACTTAACATGTTAGAGATAAGAAACTTGGTAGTTGGAAAGTCCTTTAAAAATACAGGAACAGGTACATTTTTGTTTTTGGAAAAGGCACTTAACGGTGGTGAAAGGAAGTTGAAAAGTGAGTTGAATTATTTTTTATTGAGGATACTGATATCTCAAAAAATGAAAATGTTACAGACATGGAATTGGTATTTGGAATCTCCTTTAAGAATAAAGAAACGTGTAGCCTATTTTTTTCAACTTGAGACTAGACTGTTTTTCTCATGTACATTTCTGTGTCGCATGGTCGTCTTAGCCCCAGAAAGCAATACCTGAAACATGATTTACAATGAGTTTCTGGGGAAAATGAAACTCTATTTTTCGGTGAGTTTTTGTACTTTAGGGACTTTCAGATAATGTCTTAGTACAGTGTCGAGGAACGATTACTTTTTATCAAATTGCAAAATCGACACGAGCGAAGCTGCAGGAAACTGCTAGTATGAAGATAAAGTTGGAATTCATGTGGACAGATTGGGGCAAATATTTGTTTACAGGGGTTGGAATAATTTAAGAAGAAACTAGGTAAACAATTGATAGGGAATATGCTGCCTGGGCAACAGCTCTAAATGCAGATGAGTTGGGATTGATTGATTACTGATAGGTAATATTGCTTGAATGACTACCTTCTAGTACTATAGAATTTGTACTGCACTTACGTAACTGACTGCTTAAGACTTACTATCGATGAAAGTAAATAGAGCTGAGTGGATATCACTGACCTCTCACCCATTCATGCTCCTGTGGTTCAGATTCAACATAAAAGTGGAGGTCCTGTAACTATGACCATGATAATAATAGTTGCGTAAAACTACAAACTTGCTTTGCTTTTGAAAAACATATCTTGGCATTATTGGCACAAACCATCGTACCGAGCAAGTGACTGTGCAGTTTGAGTCACACATCTATCAGCTTGCATTCGGGAGATAGTAGGTAAGAACCCCACTGTCGGCCGCCTTGAAGATGGTTTTCCGTGATTTCCCATTTTCACACACCAGGCCTTTCCTATCCCATCATCGCCATAAGACCTATCTGTTTCGGTGCGACGTAATGCAAATAGCAATTTGCAACAGCACAGCTCATTTTTAGTGAAATTCCTAATATGTAACCTAGAAGTGTCCTCATGTTCCTTATCTTCCACTTCTTAGGGGTCTTTGTGGGCAATACAAAGGTGGATTTTGCTTTGAGACATATACGGGATGAACAGTGATGTATCCTTATTAATGGAAATTAGAAACAACATACTTTTGAAATCCATTGAATTAATTCTTCTAAAATATAATGAAATTATATTGCTGTGAAACTTAAATTTAGTTGTCTTCTTAGGAACCAAAATACACTAATGGAGAGTTTGGTCAATTCTTTTTGTTGTGGTGGGACTATATAGATCATATAGTAAACGTAAACCATACTAAAATAAAACCTCGCTGAATCAGACTTTTCTGTATTAAGGCAACACTCCGGAGATAAAAAGATATTTTTACCTAATGCATGACTTTTCACGAAACTTTGTGGGAATGTCACCTACATAAAAGTAGAGATATCAGGAACATTTCTTTCATATACAATTCATAGTTTTTCCAAAATAATGTATTTTTGAAATTTTGAATTCGATTTTTTCATGAAATTTTTATTAACATGTTAATGTAAATTCGTAATTAGGTAGATAAGACTTCTTTTAAAAGCACTACATATTGATTCTTCTGTACATAATTTATATAACAAGATATATCATACTAAAGATTGTGTCATTATTATGTTCTAAAATTTTGGATTTAAAAATCCCTTCTACTTGAAAAAATTCTGCAATCAAAAATTCCGTATGCAGGTTTCTTAATATAGCTGTGATACATATACCATACAAATTTTGTTACATTTGGCAGAATATTATGGAAGAAAAATGTGATTTCAGTGTAAAATTGCAATTGGCAAACAAAGCATTACTACAGTGATAAATTGTTTGAATTCAGTGTAATAACTTCGTGACATGCAAATAGAAACTCAATCCTTTCAATTTCAGTCATAAAAAAATTTCACCAAAATGACCAGAATATTGATTTTTATCTCTGGAGTTTTGCCTTAACTCTAGGAAATATTATCTCATTGAAATAATATTCTGAAGACGAGTGGGAAGGTCAATCAATTAAATCATTCACTACTGATCTGCATTTAGGGCAGTCGCCCAGATGCCAGATTCTCTATCTGTTGTTTTCCTAGCCTTTTCTTAAATGATTTCAAAGAAATTGGAAATTCATTGAACATCTCCCTTGGTAAGTTATTCCAATCCCTAACTCCCCTTCCTAAAAACGAATATTTGCCTCAATTTCATTTCTTAAATTCCAGCTCTATCTTCATATTGTGATCTTTCCTACTTTTAAAGACACCACTCAAAATTATTTGTCTACTGATGTCATTCCATGCCGTCCTTTCACTAACGGCTCTGAACATACCACTTAATACCAATATAGTTAGTACGTTATAAATTTTCCAGCTAACTCATTCCTAGTTGCCAGCGTTTCGCCCCAGTGTGCTAAGTTGGGCTCATCAGTTGGTAAATATCACTCCTACCAAGACGCATGGCTAGTGCATACCGTGGAGGCCACTGCGTAGGCTACTTGGAGCCACCGGCAGTACCAATGCACTATGAGAGACTTCGTCTCATTTTCAAAAAATGACTGCCTGGCCATCAGATGATTCCCTGGTGGGAATCAACATCTTTATCACATACCACTTAGTCGAGCAGCTTGTCTCTTTTGTCGGAAATCACCCAGAACAAATCGAGCTGATTTTCTTTGGATTTTTTCCAGTTCTTGAATCAAGTAATCCTAGTGAGGGTCCCAAACACTGGAACCATACTCTAGTCGGTGTCTTACCAGAGACTTGTATGCCCTCTCCTTTACATCCTTACTACAACCCCTAAATACACTCATAACCATGTGCAGTCATATTTATGTGATTACCCAATGAAGATATTTCCTTATATTAACACCTAGGTACTTACAATGATCCCAAAAAGAACTTTCACCCCATTATCGCAGTAATTAAAACGCAGAGGACTTTTGCTGTTTTTCAAAATCACAACTTGACTTTTAACCCCATTTATCATCATACCATTGCCTACTGTCAATCTCACATTATCAAGGTCATTTTGCACTTGCTCACAATCTTGTAACTTATTTATTATTCTGTACAGAACATCATCTGTAAAAGGCCTTATCTCTGATTCCACTTCTTTACTCATATCATTGATATATATATAAGAAAACATCAAGGTCCAATAATACTGCCTTGAGGAATTCCCCTCTTAATTATTACAGGGTCAGATAAAGATTTGCCTGCTCTAATTCTCTTGAGTTCTATTTTCTAGGATTATAGCCACCCATTCAGTCGCTCTTTTGTCTAGTCCAATTGCACTTATTTTTGCCAGTAGTCTCCCGTGATCTACCCTATCAAATGCCCTCGATAGGTCAGTCGCGATACAGTCCATTTGACCTCCAGAATCCAAGACATCTGTTATATCTTGCTGGAAACCTACAAGTTGAGCTTCAGTGGAATAACCTTTCCTAAACCCAAACTGCCTTCTGTCGAACCAGTTATTAATTTTGCAAACATGTCTTGTATAATCAGAAAGAATCCTTTCCCAAAGCTCACATGCAATGCATCTCAAACTAACTGGCCTGTAATTTTCAGCTTTATGTCTATCACCCTTTCCTTTATACACGGGGTTACTATACCAACTCTCCATTCATTTGGTATAGCTCCTTCATGCAAACAATCAAATAAGTATTTTAGATATGGTACTGTATCCCAACCCAGCTGCTTTTCTAGTTTTTAACTTTTACATCTTACTGTAAATGTCATTGTCGTTATAGGTTAATTTTAATACTTCTTTAGTATCAGTAACCTCCTCTATCTTGAGAACAACAAAATATCTATCTATCAGGATCTATCAGGACCAAACTTCGCATTTTCCGAAGTAATGTCAAGGCTGTTCTACTGTATGGGTCCGAGACCTGGAAGGTGACTAAAGTGATTACCTCCAAGTTGCAGACCTTTGTCAACCGCTGTTTAAGGAAGATTTTAAACATCTGCTGGCCGGAAGTAATCTCCAATCATGAACTATGGAGAAGGACGGGTGAAACCGAGATGGCCATACAGATAAAGCGGCGGAAATGGAAATGGATAGGGCATACGTTGAGGAAAGGGAATGAAGCCATCGAGAGAGAGGCACTGGATTGGAACCCGCAGGGTAAAAGGAGGGTAAAAGGAGGAGAGGAACGCCCAAACAAACGTGGCGAAGATGTGTACACATGGAGGCAATGGAAGAAGGCAAGACCTGGAGAGAGGTGAAGAGGTTGGCTGACAACAGGATCAGATGGAGATGCTTTGTTGATGCCCTATGTTCCACAAGGAACAACAGGAATTAAGTCAAGTAAGTCAAGTCCTCTATCTTGATATTATCCTTGTAACCAACAATCTTTACATACTTACCCTAGATCGAAATGGAAATAACAATCGTCAGGACTTTATGTACAGCTAAGTGTAGTGATTTGTTTCCGTTAAACTCAGCTGGATGAGTTCAAATGAAAAAACCTTTGAAAGACTTTACTGGTTGCACGAGATTTACAGCTAAACCTTTGGGTGAAAAGATCTCACAAAATGTTTATTTCTTATGTAATTACCCATGTCATCCCATTAAAAATTACACGCAGCACTATCACACCTAGCATGAAACAAAAGTCTCTTCTGTATCATTTCAGCCTCATCACAGTCTAATTCGGCAATATCAACATCACTGTCATCGGCATCCCTAAAATTTTAACTACTATACTCATAATTATTAAACATTCATTTAATATGCCTTGTGTAGCATCACTAGAAAAATTGTCCTTTTTTACCGACGCCATTGCAGGAAAGTATATGAGCGAATAGTCGATGAAATTTACACATCGATAACGAGGTGAAAAATCGTTAAAATGGATCGATAGATGTATGAAACGAAAGAATGAAGCTTTATCTAGATGGCTGTGAAGAGAGCTCGGACATAGTTTGAAGGAAACTCACAAGATGCAACGAGTATGCAGATGCGGCACAGTGCGTGTCAGTCACGTCACTCCACAGCAGCAGACAGCTACTGCATGACGTGTGCTACATGACACTTCATACTGTCAGATTAAAGTTACAAACCTGTTTTCACATTCCTCAACAATTGCTTTAAACCCATCCCAGAGTTTGTTTACATTTTTATTTACCATTTTCCGGCGATCATATTTACTTTCTGAAAACTCTATCATGTCTGTTTTATCAGCCATATGGTACTGCCTAATAGTCTTAACTTTAATACCTTCTTTTCTATCACATTTATTTTTAACTACAACAGAAACAACTTTGTGATCACAAATGCCATCTATTACTTTGGTTTCTCTATAGAGCTCATCTGGTTTTACCAGCACCACATCCAGAATATTCTTCCCTCTAGTTGGTTCCATCATTTTCTGAATCAGCTGCCCTTCCTATATTAATTTATTTGCCATTTCTTGGTCATGCTTCCTGTCATTCGCATTATCTTCCCAATTGACATTTGGTAAATGAGATCAACCGCTACAATCACGTTCCTTTCCATGTGGTTTCCCACATAGCTGATTATATTATCAAAAAATTCTGAATCAGCATCGTCGCTACCCTTTCCCAGTGTGTACACTCCAAAGACATCAGGTTGCCTATTATCTTTAGAGATGAACCTTACACCTAGAATTTCATGTTTGTCATCTTGAATTTTTTCGTAGCTTACAAATTCTTCTTTAACCAGGATGAATACTCCCCATCCTACCATTCGTATCCTATCTCTACGATACACACTCCAATTCCATGAGAATATTTCTGCATCCATTATATCATTTCTCAGCCATGATTCAACTCCTGTTACAATATCTGGTAAGTATATATCTATCAAATTACTTAATTCTATTCCTTTCTTTACAATACTTCTACAGTTCAACACTAATATTTTTATGTCATCCCTACTTTACTTCCAGATCCCTGGACCCTTAACACCACTCTCTAGACCACCCCGTTTCCCTGTATGTACCTCCGTATAACCCTTCTAAACAAATTTCCTAACTTATACATACCACTGTGGTTTAAGTGAAGGCCATCTGAGCGCAGATCCCTTTCTCCTACCCACCCATCAGGATCTAGAAATCTCACTCCCAGTTTCTCACATACCCACTCCATAGTCTCATTTAAATCCCCGATCACCTTCTTGTCAGTATCCCTCCTACACAGTATTCCACTGATAACTATATCTCCTTCCTTAAACTTCACCCGTGCTGCATTTACCAGATCCCACACATCCCCAGCTATGTTGGTACTTATACCTGCTTGCCTTATGTTGTTGGTACCAACGTGAAACACTACCACCTTCTCTTTTCCCTCGTCCTTCTCTTCTACTTTCCTAAACATCTGCCTATTCTAATTCCTGGATAACACACTACACTGGTTCCCTTTCCTCCACACACTTTCCCCACGTCTAACAACGGAATCCCTAATGACCAGAGCCTCAACCGTTACCCACCTCATTTGATCCCCTTACCTCCTGGTCAGCCCTATCTTTCCTCACTGCTGCAGAAGTTACTTTTCCCTCCCTTTTCTCCCTCCTATGACCCTATTCCACCTGTCTTTTCCTATCTATTCTACATTTTCCTTTCCTACCTTTTCCTTTCCTCCTACTTCCACACTTTTCAGCAACAGTTCTCTGTTCCTCATTTTCCCTCTGTTGTTCTACCTGCAGTGACTCGTATCAATTTCTCAAAGACACCTGTCCTGAATTCTGATCCTGAATAGAGCTTTTATCCTGCAATCTCCTTCCCCTTAAAACATTAGACCATCTGTCTTCTATAATTCCCACTTTCCTTCCCATCCCTCTTTTACACCTACTGTATCCTGTACATTGTTTGTGGGAGGCCTACTTTGTACTTTCCTTCCTGTCCTCTGAGAGAATCCTAATTATCTCCCTCAAACTTTCCAACTCTTCCCTCATACTCCTTAATGACCCACAGTTCCTACACTTGCCCTCCTTAGCCATTATTTACGGAATAATAAAAAGAAAAGGAAAATAAAATAACTTATTCTGTGCAAAATAAAAATGAAAGGAAAGAAATATTGTCTAGGATAGTACACAAATATCACACAACAATAAGATAATTAATATATTACTACACTACAATACTACTTAGTTGTACTAAATGTTTATCTTACAACACCCTATTAGGATAAAAACTGCTGTTAATTACTGAAAACCAAATTGAATACGCAAGAATTTCACAATTCTGAACTGCAGTTAAGTCTACCCTAATTACTACAATAGAATTCTAGTAAGAAAGTTACTACGGATACTTCTACTATACTACACAAATATTTTACAGTAATAGAATAAACACACTAATTTCTAATAAGATCCTGTAATAAACTACAATAATTTTAAACTACGTTCAGACGTATCCTATTTACAACAGGTTATTACTAAGCACAAACAGAAATGGAATTTACAATTAGAGTTTGAAATTCGCAAGAACTACTCAAAGATTACCAACAAAGCTAAATGCGTAGACAGATTATTATTAGTACGTTACTATTTTATCCTACTATGCTCTAATTGAAATGTAAACTGCCGTTTGGTTAAATGCTGAAGGAGCAAGAGGGCTACTGGACACAAAGATACACACAAACATATTAGGCAAGATACTATCTAATGTACCGTATCTACACTTCAGTTCCTAACTGAAATGCAGTTATGTTATTTTGACAGCTGGTGGATTTCTATTATTCTCCCTACTACGCGGGACAGAGAATACAAGTGTCCTTAAATGCTGAAAAATAAGAGGTTGACTACAATAAATTCTCTAAAAAATGTTTGTCTAATCTACGCCGGGGACTTGAATTGCAATTATTTGGATATAGGAATTTGATTGTTAACTTTTACTTGATGAATAATTGAAGGTGCAAAGTACGAAGTATGCTGGGACTTGGAACTACAAATTATCAGAATACAGTAATCAACTGATTCTTGTAGTATTATTTACTCAGCTACCCTCTACTCTTTGATCTCATCGGAATGCAGCAAACAATCGTCAACAATCCAAAGACTGTTGAGTAATTCTCTGGTGAAATACCGTGTATTCTTTCTAACTTCATTTTTTTAAATCGAAGTTTACAGGTGTATCGTGTTATTTAATCTAATTGCAACCTTACCAGAAGAAATGCACCAAACAACAATGAAAATAAAACACAATACTTACCATAAGGGCAGTAGCACCAAAGACGAAGCGTGGAGGGCAAAATAGGGAGTGAAAAGGGCAGGATCTTACGTTAACATTTGACAGGTTGGCAGGTCAACATTGTTAACTACTAAATGACAGACGAAATAAAATTGTAAATAAGATGTTTACTTAAAGAAAAAAAAATTCATAGCATTTATAGTTAAATAAATACTTTCTTTCTTTAAAAAAAATAAAGGGTAAATAACTTTCTTTCAAAACACTTAACATTTAAATAAATGAACTGAATTCATTAATACTTACAGTAAGAGTTTCCTACTTTCAAAACTTTAATAATTAAAGAAGCAATAAGGTAAATAAATGAATATTATATTACTACATTGTACTAACTCAGACCAGTAGCAGAATTATAATACAGAAGAGGATTACAATCTTATTAACAAATGCCTTTTGTAAAAATATTATTTTTAATTTTAATATTAGACTTTAAACTTTAAGGTATACCTTTGTAAATTAATTACTGGCCATAGATAATTAACTTGTTGCAACAAGGATTCAATCTTCCTTTTGTCAATCACTAGGCAATACACACCATACACACGAACCCGAAATATGTGGCAAGCAGAACCAAAATTACAAAATAAATTAAAGAAACGAGCCAAAAGTTAATGACTAGGAACCAGAAAAATATTCCCCAAATTCATACAATATTACAAGAGGAGGGAAAAATTTTTTTATGTTCCACAATGTAAACAGAACAACAACACACGCTAAAGGTCCACTAGCAACTCACGACCCAAGCTATTAAAAAAAAATTTAATAATAGGCAAAGGCTCCCAAAATCTTTAGCGTTCACCAGATAATAAATATTTAGGCTAGTGACGTAACAAAGCAAGAAGAAAACAAAACTACGTAAGAAGAAGGAATGTGAGCGTTAATCACCTCGAAGTTCATGAACCGGGCAAAGAAATTTCAGATTTCTACAACCGAGGAGTACTGACATGACTAATAATAATAATAATAATAAAAAATTATGATTACATGTATCATGATATTAAATTCATAGAAGGCGGCATTTCCTATAAGGAATAATTTTACAAAAGACCTAGATGGTCGTTATTAAATTAACTATGAGGCGGCCTTGGAACCATGACAATGAGCACATAAGATAAGACCGAACGCGGGAGACATCGGCAAAAGAAGGGATTACATAGCCACAAGACACAATCACACGAAATCATATACAATCAGAGTATGCATTTCAAAATCAGAGAAAACAGGCAGAGAGAGAAACACACCGTGCAATAATAATAATAATAATAATAACAATACGAACAACCAAAACAATACGCACACCATATATGGAGCAGAAAACCAAAAACGTACAACAATCTCAATAACAGCAAGGTAGGAAGGACATAATGCACATATGCTCACCGCGAGTTTCCAATTAGCCTCGCAATTAAATTTACATATCACTTTTACATGAGAATTTTATCAATAGTGATTTAAATTTTTCAGTCGGCTATTTCCAAATTAGTGTAATCCTTTATCACAAACTTACACCAGAAACATGTTTTCAGAGGTAATCTGCCTGCCTTGGCACGCAGGCCCACACTCAACACTCACATAGTAGAATTAAAAGAATCAGTAAAATACCAAATCACTATCACTAGAGGAACATAAGATTGAAAACGTATTTAGGCATATTGCCTACTGTATCTCCCGCCTAACCGGGAGTATCCAGCTCCATTTCGTTACTTTTCAAAGTCTTTTAAGGAACAAGGCTAATGGCGTCCATCTCACAGCTCGCTCAGAACCAGACTCCTCGCTCGCTAGTTGACGAGACAGAAAAACAACTGCAGAGCGCTCCGTTCAAGAGAGACACTACGCATGCTCAAGTCAAGGATTAGCTTATTGGGCCAGTAAGGAAAATCAAAATTATTGACGTAATAATGGATTTTAAATGCATTTTAAATAGCCACAGTACCGGCACATAAATTAACGGCAATGCAACAATGGCCGATAATTGCAGATAAAAGCCCCCACACACAAATACATGTCCAACAAACGAGGGTATCGTAAATTATTGTCTCACTAATAAATGATTAACTTCTTGATAGTTTAAACAGATATCCATATGAAATACAGTGTTTATTGTCTGCTCAAATGTAAAAGCTGCAGAAGTTAGAACTCGTGATAATCTGTCTTTGTAATTATTATACTAATGAACCTACAGATATTTAAATGTTTAAAAAATGTTAATATTATTATCTAAATTATTTCTTAAACCTAAATTCGAAACAATGTATACCTAGCCAGCCTACTTAACTTAGAAAACGTAATCTACAAAACACCAACTGAACTACTTCATATAAAATTCAAATAAATATCACTACTCCCAATTTCTACCAACAAACACCAAAACACCTATATATAATTAGCACTAAATGGATTACACACACACAAAACTAAACTATTTCAATTGGTTTTTAGCTACTTTATAACTATGATAATGCAAGAGCACTCTCAACAGCCAACCATTCACAAGCGCATTGAAAGATCTCCATGGAGTCATCAAGTTCTTTGTAACCCTGTAAGGAAACATTTATTTTTATCTCTTAAAGGCATTTATACATTTGTTACTTCTTAATTTACAAGATAGCTGAACTCCAAACAAAACTTTCCTTCATTTTGAATCTTCATCTGGCACAATTGCAGTTCATGAAATGCCATTAATAATCATACAGAACCATTTTTGTGCAGTGTACTCTTTTGATCATGCATGAACAGTGGTGGGACCGGGCTTTACATATGTGGTTATTTAAATTATCTATCAGGTTATGTCATTTGTAATTAATTCAATATCCCTGTGTGTCCATTATGTTAGAAGTCAACATTTTATATAGATTCTTTTTGCAACCTCTGTAGGTAACGAATTTGGTCACCCTGAATGGCTGGATTTTCCTCGTGCTGGCAATAATGATTCATACCATTATGCAAGACGCCAGTGGAACTTGGCTGATGATGATTTATTAAAATATAAATATCTAAATGCTTTTGATGAAGCAATGAATAAGCTAGAAGAGAAATATGGATGGCTTCACAAGGATCCCGTAAGTTTTGTTTCTTTATTTTTATTTTACAGCTCACTATCCTTGCTGGCTTGTTTAAACTGCTCATGTGACTTTGTCATTCATTTATGTGGAGTAGAAAATTATCTGTCTATAATTGTCTACTGTTATGCTTGTGGCATAGCATCCCTACCTGGTTGGTCTAGGTTCGATTCCTGGCTCTACTACAAATATAGTACTAGTTTGAAGGGCGGAAACCCTGTGTACTCGGCTTCAAAAGTCTTATTTCCCAAGAGATGGACACCCTGTCATCCTAGGAGTTACTGTATCTTCTGTGGTTTCAGTGTTTTTAACTCTAAGCAAAGTCCAAGATGGTATCTAACATGTAATAGTTCACTGTTGCTCAATTTTAGCCCCTTTCAATTACAGTTACACACACTAGTACAGACCTTACTACAGTACAGGTTATGAGACAAATCTTAGCATGCACTCCAAATATGTGAGGCTATTGACTGCAATGTGCTAAGTTCCTTACATTAAACAACAAAACTGTACTTTCTGCATACACACTTTTGAGTTTTTAGTATCTTTTCCTCTTCTTGTGCTTCCTGTATCGAGATTGAAGATCTTTCAGATGACCTCCCTGATGAAGCTACGAAGCAGAAACGAGCTCACTGAAGGCTGAAAAAAAATTGGGATTGGTGAAGAGAAAACCCGTTTATTTGAAGACAGCAGTATATGACGATGAGGGTTTCCTTGTCCCTTTGTGTTTTCATGTTTGTCCTTGTCTCCCCTTTCTATTACTTGCTCTTCCACACTGACCTGTCATAGTCTTCATCCTCTCATCTGTTCCTCTTCATGTTCCTGTCTTCATATGAATTGATTTGGTACTTGTTTGTTCCTTTTCAATACAAACTTATGATTGATTAAGATGTCCTTAATTCAACCATTCATTACTCCTGTACTGCTGACTTGATTGGAATATTTAACAATGACAAGGTAATTTTTCTTTGATATAATAAAACAATACTTACAATTCATTGCATTGTTATATACTGTAATCTACAAAACATTTATGGTATTATTTCAGATTTTACTTCCCAAGATTTGTACAAAAGTTTGAAATTCTGAAAATACTTTTAAAATAGCCAACAGACATGGAAAATTAAAATGCCATGTATATATAAAGCCATGTACAACACTATCTGAAATCATTTTTCTTTCATTATCTTGGCTTGTATTTTGATCAAACTTAGACGGCATGATACTTAAATGATATCATTGCTGTGTTTTCGAAAAGGTGCTTGCATCTCATTCTCAAGGGAAAACTAGTCTCTTTACTTGGATTTCTTATAAAATTTTAGAATTCAGTCATTTAATTGAAAATTATGTAAAACTGTATGGCTCTGTTTGTCCTGCATTCCTAGTCCTTATCTTTCTCTTCCCTTTCCCTGTGTTTATCCAGCTTTCTTCTTAGCCTACACTTCCTACAGTACAGATTATCAGGACTGAAGATCCATCAAGATGGTCCCTCAGTGAATGTTGAAATCTGCTCTCCTGTTGAAGCTGGCAAGCAGAAACAAATTTGTCAGGGGCTGAAAAGAATTGGATGTAGCGGAACTGGGATTGACATCGAGGGCCCGTGTATGTAAAGACAGAAAAGTACGAAGATGCAGGGAATGTGATGATGATGATGATGATGATGATGATGATATTATTATTTGCTTTATGTCCCACTGGGTACTTTTACAGGTTTTGGAGGTGCCAGAATTTAGTCCTGCAGGAGTTTTTTTACATGCCAGTAAATCTACCGACACGAGGCTGACTTATTTGAGCACCTTCAAATACCACCAGACTGAGCCAGGATCAAACCTGCCAAGTTGGAGTCATACTGTGATTGTCCTTGCCCGTTTGAGTTTTCATGTTTGTTCTTGGGCTCCTCTTTCTGTTGCTGCTGCTTTTCCCCACATGACCTGTCATTCTGTATGCCTTATTATGGGCTCTTATTCATGTTCTACCTTTCTGAATATGACTTGGTTCTTAATTTAGTGATGTTTGGTTCTTGTATTCATCGACTTTACCCAAATGTATGTGTACCTTTCCTCCAACTAAAAATAAATACTAGAGTTTTTCTAGAGTGTATGGGATGTCCCACAAAATGTACTCGCTTTTCGAATGACAGTGAATGTTGTGTTTGTTCACAAAGATACAAGTTTACTGGTGGAATTGAAAGACGGTACAGAACAGTACAATAACATCAAGCAAATTAACCCCCTGATGCCAACCTTCATACGTTGTATGGACCTTCTTTTCTTCACATGCTGCTGACCTCCATGCATGGTATAGACTCCTGTGGGCCGATCTTCATTTTCTTATAGCTTGTAAAGTTTTAAAGTTGTTGAGATGGAAATCGTATATCTTTGAATGGGAAGACCTTTGTCTTCCTCGTATGTATAAATCATCCCAAATTGGTGTTCGTTTTCCTTTCTAAATTGTTTGTAACAGTCTGACCTTTTTCTGCTTGAGATCGCATAAGCTTAAATATCTGCTGCATTCTTATGGATGTATGTTCCATTACAGGATGTTTCCTTATGTAGATTGATAATATAAATTGCCATCTCTTCACTGGTATGAATATTGACATCATCTGGTGAGATTTCCTATAATTCTTTCGACACCTTGAAACCTCTTGCAATTTGTAATTACTTGACTCATTGTCACTTTGAAATACGATATTGCATGGCGCAGAAGCATGGCACGGTGCAGTTTGAATGAAAGAGAAGTAATTAGGTTTTAATAAATCAGATGATAACAGCACTACACCAGACTGAACTGAGCAAAGTGAGAGTGGACACATAACGTAAAGAATGTAAGGGCATAGTACACGCGGCCAAGTAATGGGCGGCAAAACACCAAATTTTATGCACTCTTTCTCATGAACTAATCATCCCATTAACCTGGGATTTGTGCTAAATGAATCTCTGAACTATTATTCTCAGTTCTTCTGCTCAAAGTTCCCAAGGCAACGATTACCCTAGTTCTCATTGCATTGTGAAGCGACCCCAGCAAATACGAGACCGTCACTTCCATTCCATACACAATGTGGAAGGTCTCTTCATTACTACACTGTAAGGTAAATGTAAAGTTAATGTATGTAAACTACATTCTTTTCAGTCTCTTACTGTAAACGTTTGAAAATAATCTGAGCTAAACTTAACAGTGAATTTTTAAAGAGATCGCCGGATTTTCTTAGTGATGACATATGAATTACCTCTATCCGCTGGGTAAAGCGGCACTCGCATGTTCGCCATCGCTGAGGGTTTGAAGTAAACGAGTCCAGGGAAGACAACAAGTCTAGTGACTTCTGAGTATATGCACATATTTAAATTGACAATCGTAATTTTCAAGACATAGCTGGCAATGCAGACCAACGAATTCAATAAACTTCTAAGCCATTTTCTGTCGAATGCAAGACATTGTCTTTCATTTGCCTCTTTCAACTCTTCTACAGTTGCTGGTTTGGTGCTGTAAACCTTATCTTTGAGGAATCCATATCCACGTTAAAAAGAAGTCCATTGGTAAGAGGTTGGGTGAACGCACAGGAGATTCAATGTAACCTCTTTGCTTAATTCATCTGTTTGGAAATAAAAATAAATGGAAAGACACTGAGTTACCATCACTCGAAGAGTAACTACATTTTTGGGACAGTTTTGTTGTACTTCTTGTATTCAAAGCCAAATGATTTTCCTGGATCTTATGATAGCCTTGATTAATTTAAAATGTAGCTATTTTCTAACTGATATGTCAAATTATGTTTTCTTTCAGGCTTATGTGAGCTGGAAACATGAGGATGATAAAGTTATTGCATTTGAAAGAGCTGAACTTCTGTTTATATTTAACTTCCATCCTACCAAGAGCTTCACAGATTACCGTATTGGTGTTGAACTGCCTGGAGAATATAAGGTGGTTCTCAATACAGATGATGAGAAGTTTGGTGGCCACAGGCGAGTTGATGCCAGCATTTCACATTTCACTTTTCCAGAAGGATTTGCAGGACGACGGCATTCAATACAGGTTAGTATCTCAGTTTTTGTCAACAAAAATTTATATAATAACCTAACTAGATGTGAATCAATTTAACCTAGAAATGTTGTTCTGGCTGCATTTAATTGCACACCATAATATCTGAATGAGTAGAGGATTTAGGAAAGTCTTTTTTTATATTGGGCAAAAGCTTCAATTGTACACTTCTGTTAAAACAATGTAATAGAGAAAACTACGAGGTGCATTCAAGTTCTAAGGCCTCCGATTTTTTTCTAACTAACTACTCACCCCAAGACGATGAAACTGGATTTACTTCTCGACGTAATCACCCTGCAGACATACACATTTTTCACAACGTCGACGCCATGATTCCATGGCAGCGGCGAAGGCTTCTTTAGGAGTATGTTTTGACCACTGGAAAATCGCTGAGGCAATAGCAGCACGGCTGGTGAATGTGCGGCCACGGAGAGTGTCTTTCATTGTTGGAAAAAGCCAAAAGTCACTAGGAGTCAGGTCAGGTGAGTAGGGAGCATGAGGGATCACTTCAAAGTTGTTTTCACGAAGAAACGTTTGCGTAACGTTAGCTCGATGTGCGGGTGCGTTGTCTTGGTGAAACAGCACACGCGCAGCCTTTCCCGGACGTTTTTGTTGCCGTGCAGGAAGGAACTTGTTCTTCAAAACATTTTTGTACGATGCACCTGCTACCGTAGTGCCCTTTGGAACGCAATGGGTAAGGATTACGTCCCAGAACATGGACACCATCATTTTTTCAGCACTGGCGGTTACCCGAAAATTTTTTGTTGGCGGTGAATCTGTCTGCTTCCATTGAGCTGACTGGCGCTTTGTTTCTGGATTGAAAAATGGCATCCACGTCTCATCCATTGTCACAATCGACGAAAAGAAAGTCCCATTTATGCTGTCGTTGCGCGTCAACATTGCTTGGCAACATGCCACACGGGCAGCCTTGTGGTCGTCCGTCAGCATTCGTGGCACCCACCTGGATGACACATTTCGCATTTTCAGGTCGTCATGCAGGATTGTGTGCACAGAACCCACGGAAATGCCAACACTGGAGGCGGTCTGTTCAACAGTCATTCGGCGATCCCCCAAAACAATTCTCTCCACTTTCTCGATCATGTCGTCAGACCAGCTTGTGCGAGCCCGAGGTTGTTTCGGCTTGTTGTCACACGATGTTCTGCCTTCATTAAACTGTCGCACCCACGAACGCACCTTCGACACATCCATAACTCCATCACCACATGTCTCCTTCAACTGTCGATGAATTTCAAATGGTGTCACACCACGCAAATTCAAAAAACGAATGATTGTGCACGCTGTTCACGTAAGGAAAATGTCGCCATTTTAAGTATCTAAAACAGTTCTCATTCTCGCGGCTGGCGCTAAAAATCCATCTGTCACATAGTGCTGCCATCTCTGTGACGTTTTGACAACGAACGCGGGCTCCTTTTAAAACAATGCACATGTTTCTATTTCTTTCCAGTTTGGAGAAAAAAATCGGAACCCTTAGAACTTGAATGCACATTGTATTAGCTATTCAGGTTTTTTTAAATATATAACATACAAATAAAATGTATAACCCTCAATATTGATTGAAAGGAGGAATTGTTTGTTAGTTGAAACCAAAATGACAGTATTTCCTCAGGCTTGAAGGGTTTCTTTCCCGTTTTGTTAACATGGCTTTGTTTCCAGTTCGTATTACCCATGCTCGGTACTCCATATCATGTGATCATCCTAAATTTAAGTGCTGCACATACTGACAGGCAAAAGCTTGGTGTAATGCGTGTCACTCAATGCATTGTATCTTTGTAGATATACAAAGATAAATAATTTGAACCAAGAAATTAATGTGGCTTTTTTTTGCAATATTTCTCTTTAAATATGTATTGGCTAGATTATTATGTTTTTAGTGTTCAAGTAATCATCATCAGAGTCACCTTTTCAGGGAGATTCTTTATGAACTGGTTACTCCATCGTATCTTTCTCTAATAGTCTTTTCCATCTCCACATAATTATTGTGTTGCCTACATTTTATCAAATCTGGTTTTATATTCATTTATTGACCTCCTCCAAGTATTACTTAACCCATACATGACACTCAAAAATTAAATGGTGGAATCCTAGATGTTTAATGCTGTCCTATGAACAGATATCCCCCCCCCATCACTTTTTGCCAAAGTGCTCCCTGTATAGAGCGATGACTTAATATTTTATTTACTGGTAATTCAGAAAATTTATTAGAGGCATTGTGAAATGAATGACTCATTTATCTAAAACTGTTATATACTATTTCATTAGAGTAAATGTTGGTCTGGTAGAGAAAGACAAGCCCTGCTGGAATCTTTAAATGTACATGTTCAATAATTGTTTTTATGTTTTAAGATCATATTTGGTATCCCATCATTTCTCATCTGTTATCTTCAGCTAGGGGGTGTTAGCATTGTAGTTTTACACTTGAGTGACTCGGGTTCAGTTCCCAGCTCTGGTATTAATTGAAGACTGATCGTAGAGATCAATCTTAGAGACTGGAAGGGGATGCATTCAGCCCCAGGGAATATAAGCCAGTAGTACACAAGTCGTTTAAAAATCTTGCTATTGGCCATCCTGGGATTGATTTCCCACTTCAGTTCTAGTCTGTTCTCAGAAGGGTACCTAATGTAGTGTACCGGTTACGACCTGTACATGCGTATTTTTTGATAGTTAATTGCATTTAATCATCACGCGTAATATTCCGAGCAAGCCTGGTTTGTTTACATTCGATGGAACAAGCGAGCGAGTCGAGGACAGTTGTGTGTGTGACGTAGCTGCAGGGGCGAGATAGATCACCCGCCTGACACGCCAAGTGTAGCTGGCCTGACCTGGTATGTTCTGGATTCAAGTGTCACATCTTCACAAACATTCGATTAAGAAAATTTTAAAACTCCTCTAATAATTATGATAGCGACTTGAGCAACATGTCATTTTGAAGGGAATCACATAAACGTTGCAAAACGTGAATCTCAAGTAAATCCGTCAAGGGATTCATGGGATAACCAGCTTCAAGGGATCACGCTATATGATGACGTAGAAGCCCCCAAACCGAATATAAGGAGGGCTCACCTTAGCCTGATCAGTCAGTCACAGCTGAGTATTCAGCCTGGCTCTACACACTGCCATAGTCGTCAGAAGCTATCTCCGAGTAGTGACAGTCTCCATGCGGAACTTAAACCATCACGGCCACGTGGGACTTATCAATTGTGCACGCGTGAACTCAAAAATTATTCAAAGTCTTTATGAACATGGACTGCCTGCTGTCATTTCTTGATGGATACAGTACTTTTGCATCCATCTCTTGGCACAGGCCAGAGTAAAGTGTAGCTTCCACCGAAGTCCCAGTCAACATCCATGGCTGTGACAATATGGAAGCTGCTGGGGTATGGGTAGTGCTGAGTAATGACATTCGGAGCACGACTAGTGCATCTGAGTGTTATGAAAGGTGTTGCTCATAGGGTCAGTCGTGCTGCAATAGCACTTTCTGACCCAGTGAGGAAAGCAATGGCAAACTACCTCACTCCTCATCTTGCCTAGTACGCCTCATTTTGGTGCTGCCATTGGTTTTTGGGGTTTCCTTATAACCTCATAACCTTTGGTGGTGCTATTTGAGGATCCAACTGATGACCTAACAGACAGACAGATGAACATGGACTTGTAATATTTGCGAGTGTTAAGTCTTTACAGACAGTGACTTGTAATTTTCGCCAGTGATGAACTCTGAAATTATTCAAAGTTTTTATGAACATTGACTTGTAATTTTCACCAGTGATGAACTCTAAAATTATTCAAAGTCTTTGTGGACATTGACGTGTAACTTTGCCAGTGATGAACGCTAAAATCATTCAAAGTCTTTATGGACATTGACTTGTGATTTTCGCCACTGATTATTCAAACATTAACTTGTAATTTTCGCCAGTGATGAACTCTAAAATTATTCAAAGTCTTTATGGACATTGACTTGCAATATCTGCCAGTGATGAACTCCAAAATTATTCAAAGTCTTTATGAACATGGACTTGTCATTTTCGCGAGTGTTAAGGAACGAATTCTTTTAAGTCTTTATGGACAGTGACTTTTTCGCCAGTGGTGAGAAACCAATTATTCAAGGTCTTTATGAACTTTGACTTGTAAATTCTGCGAGTGACGAAGAACATTTTCGAAGTCTTTGTGGACATTGAGTCCATCAGCCACATTGGACTTAGGTGATGAGTGATTACATGCAACATCGTCAGAGACCATCGGAGATCATCCAGAACATCGGAAGTTCGAGACTTACTCATACACGACCAACCTGGGTGTTTCGGCCTCATCTTAACGGAGTATTTGGCATCTTCCGGAACATGTTCCAGCCTGTTCGGCCCAGTGAGCTGGAGACCCGGACCATTAAAAGGACGATGTTGAAGACGACCCCTATCTACAATGAGGTGATGTGCAATTTGATATGCATTTCATGAATAAACTCTTATTCAACCTGATTAAAATTTTTCTTGTAGATAGGACCCTGCCTCCTGTACCAAGCCCTAGCTAGTGTCTATCCAGTTTCGCCCTGAGAACTATTTCATGCTTATGTTAAAATTAAAATCTTAAAGTCAAGCTCTTTTACTGGTACAGTAGAAACCACAATTTATATTTTTCCTAATCCTAGTCCCAGCTAAGTACAAATACAGACGTTAGTCCGGACAGAATTTCAGACCCACAAAGTACTGTACCTGAGGCTGATGACTTGAGATGTCCTGTAGGTCTAGGATCTGATTGGGCAGCTGTCATGATTGGTAAGCAAAAGGGAGTCAGTCGAGATTTCTTCTGAGGACGCAGTGCCCAGGCAGCAGCTGAAGTGCCTTATTTAGTGAAGTTTAATGATGTTTTAAGACATCTTTTTTTTATTCCTCAGTCAGAATATCATGGACAGCCTTCAAATTAAAAAACTCACCGAAAGTGCATTAGGTTGAAGGGTTATGACTGACAGGTTGTTGATGAAATACCGAGAGTCCCTGACGTATGATTCATTACGTCCTATGTGTGGCTGAAGCAATTTGCTTAGGTATTTAGCCAGAGTATACGTAGGAGAACCTATCGCACTAACAATAGGTCTGAGGGAAACATCTTTTTTTATGGATCTTAGATAGTCCATATAATCTAGGCAGCACTGTATCCCCTGGGGAGGGATGTTTAGCCTCCTTTTTTGGAATTGAAGATTGCCTTAAGAGCTTCACGGTGGCGTTGGACACATGAGTGGTGGGGTCACGTGAGCTCAGTCTGTAAACAGGCTCTGACAATATAGCCGAGATGTTATTCTTATACTTGTCAGTGTCCATAACCACTGTTGCATTATCCTTATCGGCTGAGAGAATGGTCAGTTCAGAATCATCTCAAAGTTCCTTTAGAGCTCTCCTTTCGCCTCTTGTTAAATTGGGCGCAGGTACAACAGCGGACCTTATGAGTCTCACACATTTCTGTCTTAACTCCTCAGCCTCATCCGTAGGTTGTTTGTGGATGGCTGCTCACAGTCTGAGTAAAACCAAGGACAAATTGTCCCCACTTTTACATCATGGGGTATATAAAATTCCCTGTACTTGCGGTAAGGTATACATCGGCCAAACATGCCGGTCCATTGGTACCCGTATCAAAGAACATGAATGTAATATTCGTCTCAACCAACCACACAAATCGGCAATAGCTGAACATGCTCTATCGTTAGGTCATGATGTCATGTTCCAAGATGCTCGAGCTCCTACCCACACTAGACACTACAGGTCCAGGATTATACGGGAAGCTGTGGAAATACATAGAAATCCTAACAATTTCAACAGGGACACTGGCTATCAATTAAGTAATACCAGGTTGCCAGCCATTAAGAATTTACGTAGGTAGTTCCCTTCCCTGTCCCTTCACTATTGTTATTTCGTCTCGGTGTTTTCCAAATTCGTACATTCCTCGTCGCCAGATGTTTCATTCCAGGCTTGTGTCTATGCCATACACCTATCAATGTCATATGTAACGTACACACGTTATGTGAACCGCTTAGACTGGTTCTGATGGTTCGGTCAGTTTCCGCTTCGAACGCTGCGTTGTACCACATACTGGGAGCCATCTGGTGGCGAATGAACATACCATTTCTACTTCTGTTATAACATCTAAATTCAAAGAGCCATTGTTTAAGAAGCCTTTCTCAAGGTCAGTCGAGATTTCTTCTGAGGACGCAGAGCACAGTTCTCTGTGAAACGTAAAGTTTTCACCTTATTTTATTGACATGGCATAAGCCCAAAAACCAATACAGTATCATTCTACATCTTGTCTAGAAAATTAAGTTATGCCCACTTTTTCTATACTCTCTAATTTGATGCAAGAAATCATTCCGCTTACAAACAATGTCAGATATTTCTATTAAGTATTTCCTTTCTCTCTCATTCATACGAGTATTGAAAACCAATAGCTTATACAACCGCACTAAAAGACCTTCCTGGAAATTTACACCTGGATATTTATGAGTTTCACCTTATCATACATATCTTTCATACTTCGTGTGTAGCCAGCTCTATACATTCCCATAATAATCATGTGAAAGAATTCCCTGTTAAAACTATTAACATTTGTTTTCGTAACGGGCATCTTTCTCATTTCATTCAGTGTTTTAATTGGCAAACCGCATTCCTTTGATAACTACTTCAGCTTCAGAATACACTTTGTTTCAAACCATCAGTGGCCACACAGGTTCTAGCATTATGTGACTAGCACAATCAATTTTCTTTTATTTCGCACAGTATTAAATTTTTTTCTCAAAGTAATTGTAAACCTTCTTGATAATTACAGTCCCTCAAACTACTCCAGCAAAAATTGTAATGCTTATCTATATATATATAAAATAGCTTGTCCTGACTGACTGACTGATTCATCATCGCCGAGCCAAAACTACTGGACATAAGGAAATGAAATTTTGGGGATATATTCATGTTATGATGTAGGTGCTCGCTAAGAGAGGATTTTTGGATATTCCTTCGGTAAGGGGGTGAAAATGGGTGTGAAATTTTAAAATGAGTGTATCTATATCTCAAAACTTTAAAAGTTTACAGAAGTAAAAATTGGTATTTAGAATCTTCTTTAAAAATAAGGAAACACGTATTTTTTTGTTTTCAGAAAATCCCAATATGAGGGATGAAAAAGGGTGAAAATGGGGGAAAATGGGTTGAATGCCTTTAATCAGGATACCGGTACTTATATCTCTGAAACTGAAGATAATACAGACCTGAAAATTGGTACTTTTGATCTCTTTTAAAAATAAAGAAGCACGTATTTTTTTGTTTTTGTAAAATACAATTCATGGGAGGGTGAAAAGGGGGTGAATTTTTAAAATGAGTGAATCTATATCTCCAAACTTTTAAAGTTTGCAGATGTAAAAATTGGTATTTAGAATCTTCATTAAAAATAAAGAAACACGTATTTCTTTGTTTTCGGAAAATCGCGATAGGAGCAGTGAAAAGGGGTGAAAAATGGGTTGAATGCCTTTAATGAGGCTACTTATATCTCAGAAACTGAAGATATTATAGACCTGAAAATTGGTGTTTGGGATCTCTTTTAAAAATAAGGAAACACGTATTTTTTGTTTTTCTGGAAAACCCAATTAAGGGGGTGAAAAGGGGGTAATATTTTAAAATGACTGTATCTATATCTCCAAACTTTTAAAGTTTGCAGATGTAAAAATTGGTATTTAGAATCCCCATTAAAAATAAAGAAACGCGTATTTCTTTGTTTTCGGAAAATCGCAATAGGAGCAGTGAAAAGGGGTGAAAAATGGGTTGAATGCCTTTAATGAGGCTACTTATATCTCAGAAACTGAAGATATTATAGACCTGAAAATTGGTGTTTGGGATCTCTTTTAAAAATAAAGAAACAAGTATTTTTTGTTTTTCTGGAAAACCCAATTAAGGGGGTGAAGAGGGGGTAATATTTTAAAATGACGGTATCTATATCTCAAAAATTTAAAAAGGTTACAGATGTAAAAATTGGTATTTAGAATCTCCATTAAAAATAAAGAAACACTTATATTTTGTTTTCAGAAAATCGTAATAGGAAGGGTGGTAAAGGTTGAAAAACGGGTCGAATCATTTCATGAGTCTACTTATATTTCAGAACCTGAAGATATTACAGACCTGAAAATTGGTGTTTGGGATCTCCTTAAAAAATAAAGGAACACGTATTTTTCTTTTTGTGGAAAATCCAATTAATGGGGGGGGTGAAAATGGGGTGATTTTTTAAAATGAGTGTATCTATATCTCAAAACTTTTTAAGTTTATAGATGTAAAAATTGGTATTTAGAATCTCCTTTAAAAATAAAGAAACATGTATTCTTTTGTTTTCGGAAAATCCCAATAGGAAGGGTGAATAATGGGTTGAATGCCTTTCATGAGGCTACTTATATTTCAGAACCTGAAGATATTACAGACCTGAAAATTGGTATTTTGGATCTACTTTAAAAGTAAAGAAACACGTATTTTTTCGTTTTTGGAAAATCCAAATATTGGGGGGTGAATTTTTTAAAATGAGTGTGTCTACATCTTAAAATTTTAAAATTTACAGATGTAAAAATTGGTAGTTAGAATCTCCTCTAAAAATTAAGGAACACGTATTTTTTGTTTCCTGTAAATCCTAATAGGAGGGGTGTAAAAGGGTGAAAAATGGTTTGAATTTCTTAATTGAGGATACACATATCTCAGAAACGAAAGATATTACAGAACTGATAATTTGCATATGGGATCTCCTTTAAAAATAAAGAAACACGTATTTTTTGGTTTTTGGAAAAGCCAATTAATGGCGGTTAAACAGGAGTGACAAGTTGGGGTAAAATTTTTGAAAGACTGTATCTACAGAATATCTTGGAAACGTAAAATGTTACAGAGTAAAGAGTGAGTGTAAATCTCCTGTAAATGTAAAGAAATATAGGTGATTTGTTTTGGAAACTTCACTTAAGGGGAACTCAAAAGGGGTGAAATTTTAAAATGAGAATTTTTACAGTATATCTGAAAAAAACTTAACATGTTACAGAAGTGAAAAATGGTATTTTTTATCTCTATTAAACATAAAGAAACGTGTACTTTTAGTTATCGGAAATACCACTAGGGTGGAGGGGGGTAAAAGTGACTGAAAATGGTGATGAATTCTTTTAATTAGGCTACTGATATCTCAAAAATGAAGATGTTACAGACGTGAAATTTGATATTTGCAATCTGCTTTAAAAGTAAAGAAACACGTATTCTCGGAAAATCCAATGAAGGGGGGGGGGGGTGTTGAAAGAATTGAAAAATTGACTGAATTGTATGAGAATACATACATCTAATAAAAACTAAAGTTGTTACAGACGTGAAAATTCTTATTTGGACCTCCTTTAAAAACAAAGAAGAACGCGTTTTGGTGGGGAAACCATCTTGGAGGGCGGGAGTGTAAAGGAGTTGAATTCCTTTCATGAGGACACATAAATCGAAAACTGAAGAAGTTAGAGTCGTGATAATTGGTATTTAGAAGATCCTTTACTGTTAAAGAAACAAGTATTATTTGCGGGAAAATTCAATTAAAAGGGGGGTGGGGATTATTGTGAAATGAAGTGAAAAAAGTGAATTTTTTTTAATCTCAAAACTGAAGGTAATAGACGTGAACGTTGGGGTTTTTAATCTCCCTTAAACATAAAGAAACAAGCATTCTTTTAATTTTTTTTGGGGGGGGGGGGGTTGCGGTAAATAAACTTAACGGCGGTGGGGTGTAGAAGGAGGTGAGACCAATTGATTTTACTGTTATTAATGTACTTATAAGGATCCTCCGTTGCTCAGGCGGCAGCACGCCGGCCTCTCACAGCTGGGTTCCGTGGTTCAAATCCCGGTCACTCCATGTGGCATTCGTGCTGGACAAAACGGGGGTGGGACAGGTTTTTCTCCGGATACTCCGGTTTTCCCTGTCATCAGCCATTCCAGCAACACATAATAGTAATAATAATAATAATAATAATAATAATAATAATAATAATAATAATGTTCCGGACCGTCGTCAAATATGCGGACCGCACTGGAAACGGCTCCTGGGCGGGTAATGACTAAGAATGCAACCCGGCCGCGGGTTCAGTGCCGCCAAGGCACCCAATATGACACCACGCCGGATCTCCTGAAGGATTTTATCCATATTAAAAATGATTATAGGAAAAGATGGCACAGATTTACAGACCCAACTGACCGGGAGGAATACCTGAGCCTAACCAAGGAAGTACGAAATCGATTGCTGAAAAGGAAGATTGAAAAATGGGTGGAAACGTGCCGTAAAATAATAGAAAACGAAACAGATCGGAAATTTTGGTAGATTCTCGCAGAAAACGAGTCAGATCGCGAATTTCGGAGGATTATATATCTAAAACAATAAGCATTCAATCAAAAATTTCAGTATAATACCGTAGCGAAGCACGGGTATCTTGCTAGTTGAACATAAAATAATCAGTACCCAAAATAGACTCAATGTCAAATGCTGTAGCTAGGCTATACGCTCAATTGTATGAAATCTTAAGTCTGTAAAATTCCACTTCGAGCTGCGCTTCATGACACAACACTCAGAACACAACAGAGTGAGGTCATCATCATCACATCAATGTCCCACTCCAGTTGCCCGGATGTGGTTAACAGAGTGAAGTACGGAAGTTAAAATGTATCGACAGTGTGCAGGATCTGCAGCTGTCATTGGTGGCCTCGAGGCCATCTGGCAGTCCTCTTTCTGGCCTTCACAGAGAGAAGCTGTCATGGAAGATCTACGCTATCTTACCTCCTAAAGTGTTGCCAATTTCACAGCGACCCATTTCCACACCGAATGCATCGATCTCTCTTGCCTAAGGCAGAACCTCGGCCTACCAGAAACACTCAAACTCATACCAGCCGATGACAAGAATGCTGCTGATCTTATCATTGAGTACTGTATATGTGAGGAGTGGAGTAATCTAGTCAGGTACATACAAATTTAGTCTTCTGTTACTAAGGGAACTTGCATTACCTTTTGTTGTGAAGTGTCCATTTTGGCTATTTATATATATATAAAATATTTTTTCCTTCATTTTCAAAATTCATCATTGAAGGGATATTTTATGTTTAGTTTTTAAGAGAGGATGGTTGCCAAGTTGTACTTCCTCTTCAATCAATCACCACCATCACCTCTGGTGAGAGGAATATTGTTACATCCCATTGTCTTGCACCCACTCTTACCTTATGAAGAAATATTTTTGGCTTTGTTATGAGTAGAGCCCTGCGCGGATATATAAAATAATCTCCGCATCCGCACTTTCTTCATCCGCATCTGCGAATTGTTATTCGCAGGTATTATAAATATTTAACTACAGTGTATTATACCCAAGGTATTGAAACTGATAGATCTGTTAACATAATACAATAGGCCTAACACCTGGCACCAGAACCCCTACAGTCACAGGTTTACGAGAGATTTTCTCTTGTGACAACTACTGACGTATTGACCTTTGTTCCTTCCTTCCATTAATTGTGGGCAAGAGCCAGGTTAGTCTCAGTTCAGATTTACGTCCTTATGGTCTCAAGGCTCTTCATATATCACCATTCTCCCATACCACTGTTAAGGGTCGCCTAATCACAAGCAAAAATAAGAGTATACCTGAGTGAAAGTCAACAAACTTCATTATTCAGAAATTATCAGCAAAATTATCCGCACTCCCACACAGTTTGTATCCCCCAAGACACTAACTTGGCAGATATCCGCATCCGTGCAGGGCTCTAGTTATGAGGTTACTTTGAATATTAGTATGTATGTTATGTGAAGTTATAAGTTAATTTTTGTATGCAACTGAATGGCACTAAAGTGGTAGGAAAGATATATGTGATTCATTTGTTATCAATCTTGTAGCAAGTTGTGTATGGGACTTTTCTTTTTCTTAAATTTTTTCTTTCTTTATCTCCAGGCCTATTTACCTTGTCGTACTGCCTTAGTGTATGGCAGAGTTTAGATCTGCATGGAGAATGAAGCTGTGGAATACTCATTTCGAGATCCAAACAACGCAACTACTCTGCCAAGACTGGACTTAACCTCACTTCCTTCAGTGATCGTGATGCATTGTTCCTTTTTTTTTTTTTAGATTTATTTTTATATCAGTAACTTGTACAGTTCTACAGAATGTATTTTTAGCATTGTTATTTTTGTATTGTTTTAGTAAATGTTAGGTATGTGTGAAAAGTAAAGAGAATTCTGCCTTGTTACCATGTAGGAATATTTATGTTACTAGATTTTGAAAATGTGAAGTTAGACTTTGAAATAAATTCTGTTCTCATATCTCAACATTGACAGAACCGACTGCAAAAGTTCCTCTCCCTCTCTAAAGACTTCAAGAAACTCATATTATTTTACCTTGATTTCTGATGAGGGAATGGAACTAAAACTCCTAACCACTTAGATATTTTGGCTCAGTTGCTTGAAGAACTTCTGTACATTTTTACTCTTTTACTTAAAAAGTGTTTAAGAGCTTGTGATACTTTGACATGTAGTACTTGGCAAGCTCAAGGTAGAATTAATGTCTAAAACATTAAGATAAAATATATAGATAAAGAAATAAATATTTAAACAGGAACCATAATTTAATGTTTGCATTTCCTTTCATTGCATTGAGGGACGCAGATATATAATACACCCCTCAGTATCCCCTGCCTATCGTAAGAGGTGACCTAGGCACAGATATGGATTGCAGTTTGGTATCATGTGTTGGACCCCCTGTGGATGGGAGGGGCTGAATACATTCACAGGTAATCCCTGTTTATCGTAGAAGGCGACTAAAAGGGTCATGTGGCCATTGGCCCCCTCTTTATTTTTTTTCAGGGTTGGTTGTAGACCAATTCAAAATTCTTGATGTGCATGCTGCTCGGAGATGGGCCTCTTACGTGTGCGATAACACCCGAAAGCCCACTTGTGACCACCCAGGAATCTTACGGGTGGGAGCGTCATGTACCCGTGCAGTAGTATCCACTTGACAACACAGGTCCCCGCACAGCCGAATGCCAGAAGTACATATTATTATTGGTTTTTTTTTTTTTCTGTATATTTATTACCCTGTACACGCTATGGTGTACATGCTATTGCGGGTGATTGGAGGGAGTCCTAGTGCTCATTGCCTCAATCTCTCTGTATTAGGCATCGTCCAACATCGGACCCCGGGCAATACCTGCTACGACCAGATGGGTATTGCCTTGGCTGCTTGTTCTGCTACAGAGGCCCCTGATCGGAGTGGGTGGCATTGGGGGGAAGATGATTTCGGGTATGGCTTCGAAACGTCTTCGACCTGCCCCAGGTGATCCCTCACCGAGTCTTTAACTTTTGGTTCCTTGAGGGGTTCAACCCCCTGGGAACATGTGCAGCATCAAGGAATGGGATCCATCTTCCCTAGGTTCCTGGTTGCTACCAGATCCGATGGGCACGATTTTAAGCCGGTAAAATCGATTCTTTTTAGTAGACACATTGAAGGCATCTATGGTGAACTTGAGGATAATACAATATAGTTGGTCCGTTATTGGACATTATAAATTTTCCAGCTAACTCATTCCTGGTTGCCAGCTTTTTGCCCCAGTGTGCTAAGTTGGGCTCATCAGTTAGTAAATACAAAGGGCACTAGGAAAGTTTTGCAATGTGAGTGAACGCTTTAGACTTTTTTTAAATAATTTCCACCACCCTCAATATACTTCTCCATACGTCGAAACCAGTCACTGAACTAACTCGGCCACTTTTCTTCAGTTACATTTTCACACTCTTGATCCCATGCTGCCAGAAGCTCCTCGTTGAATGCAAAACGCCGCCTTTTCAGCTTCATCTTCATTTCTGGGAAGAGTGCGAAGTCACATGGGGCAAGATCAGGACTGTATGGAGGGTGCTCAAGCACACTCAAGCCTGATCTGGCAAGAAAATTCATTGTTACATTAGCACGATATGCTGGAGCATTATCGTGATGCAAGAGCAAAGTGTTGAGCCATGACCTTGGACGAAGCTGCTTGAGAGCTTGGATGACCTGAGGCAGACAAGTCTCGCTGTACCACTTCTCGGTAACTGTCCTTTGTGTTTCTAGCACTTCAATCATCCTTTCCTTCACTGACCTTGACTTTCGCACAGTCACAGGAGTGCCCTCATCTTCAAACAACCACACCTTGTTCTGGGATTTTGTTGGGACATTGTAATAATAAAGCCAAGTTTTGTCACCTGTAACGATGCTATTGACGTTACGCGAAGTCCCATTTTCAAACTGTTTTAGCATTTTTCGGCACCATTTCACTCGATATGCCCTTTGTTCCTCTGAAAGTGAATGGGGCACCCAAAGGGAACAAACCTTTCTAACATAGAGATGGTCATGTAGAATTGAATGAATAGCTGGTGCAGGGATATGGAGGGCCTCTTCTACCTGCCAATATGTCAACCACCTCTCTTGCTGCAACATTTTCCTCACAGCTTCAATGTTTTCCTCAGTCACTGATTCAGACGGTCGCCCAGAACGAGGTTCGTCTTCAACCCTAAAATGTCCCCTCTGGAACCCTTTGTACCAGCGGAAAATTGTTGTCCGATGTGGACAGTCTTTCCCCAGCACAGGAATCATTTCCTTCAGGCATTGGTCAACAGTTAATCCACGAGCAAAATTGTAGCGGATAATTGCGCGATATTCACCTTTAGAACACACTGACATCGTAACTTGCTTTCAATCCCACTGCTTGGTAACAACTGGTATGAAGGTCGCGCCTTGCTGTCTTCTAGACCGGTTTTCGCCCCCTCTTTTCATCCCTCGCCATAACAGGGGTGTCCAGTCAACCGTTTAGCGTATTGCAAAACTTTCCTAGTGCCCTTTGTACACACCTACCAAGACGCATGGCTAGTGCATACCGTGGAGGCCACTGTGTAGATTTCTTGGAGCCACCGGTAGTGCCAGTGCACTATGAGAGACTTTGTCTAATTTTTTAAAATTGATGCCTGCCTGGCCGTCAGATGATAAATATGTTGATTCCCATAGGGAACCTAAAATATTTGTTCCGAATGAGTACATTTATAATACCAATATAGTTGGTTCGTTATTGGACATTATAAATTTTCCAGGCAACTCATTCTTGGTTGCCAGCTTTTCACCCCAGTGTGCTAAGTTGGGCTCATCATTTGGTAAATAGCACACCTAATTGAAGATCTTAAGAAAATGCACACTGGTAGTTTGCTTTTGAAGACTCGCACAGCACTGCAAGCCGATCAGTTGCTTAAGTGCGACCAATTTGAGTTAACACGACTGGTAGCTACACTTCTTCATAACCGCCGATTTTTTGTTGAATTTCAAGGTCGGCGTCGTTGGCAAACTCAAAAGAATGGCTTGCCTCAAGGAAGTGTACTGGCACCTTTGTTATTTAATATATACACAAATGATCAGCCACAGCCTCAAGACACCGAGAGTTTCATCTATGCTGATGACCTTGCTCTTGCTGTCCAGTCAGATAGTTTTGAAGCGATGGAGTGCACCCTGAAAGCTGCCCTAGAAGAACTCGGCAACTACTATGATCAAAACCAACTTGTGCCAACCCCGAGCAAAACCCAAGTTTGTGCATTCCATTTACGACATCGACAAGCCAACAGGAAACTCGTGACATGGAATGGAGCTACGTTAGACCACTGCTTCCATCACAAATACTTGGGCGTCCATCTCGATCACAGTCTCACCTTCAAGGTGCACTGTATGAATGTAAAACAAAAGGTCTCTTCCAGGAACACACTACTTAGAAAACTTGTTGGATCTACTTGGGGCACACCCACAAACTGTTAGAACTACTGCACTAGCCTTATGTTACTCCACCGGTGAATATGCCTGTCCAGCGTGGTACAAATCTGCCCACGCAAAACAGATTGATGTGGCACTCAATGAAAGCTGTAGATTAATTACTGGTGTCCTGAAGCCAACTCCTCTCCAGAAAATCAATTACCTTGCCAGTATTGCTCCTTGTGATGTCAGGAGAGAGGTTGCTGCTAATAGCAAAAGGCTTAATACAAATCTAATGCCTTCACATTCACTCTTTGGATACCGAACTGCCCAACGAAGACTAAAATCCAGGAAAGCCTTTTTAACATCTTCAGAACACCCGGAAGAATCATCGGACAAAGTGAGGATTATCAAATGGAAACAAAGACCCCTGGCCTCTTGAAATGGATGGAACCAGGGAAGTGTTGCCTCCCAGTCACACCGAGGACTGGATGACATGGAGGTCCTTAAACAAACTTAGATCTGGAGTGGGTAGAACCAGAGCGTTTCTACAAAAATGGAACTTCCCCATCGATACGGCCTTTTGTGACTGTGGTGAACTTAAGACAACCAAACACCTTCTATGCTGCCCCCTGTGTCCATCAAACTGCACAATGGAAGACTTGGTGCTGGCCAATCCAAATGCCCTTGAAGTGGCCACATTTTGGGCCGAATCGGTGTGACATCTGTATGGCATATAGTGTTGAAGACCTTTTACTTGTATATATCTGTGTATATAGTTTGTTTCTTTTAAATGTAGTATTATTCTATTGTACTTCTGATTCAAATAAAGAAAGAATTTTGGCGAAATCCCCGTCAAGTGGAACACCACAAATCCTTGAATCTGGTTCGCGGAGTCATCTTCCACTGTGACCTTATTTTGAACACTGACGATGAGTTGATGGAAGACATGAAGAACCGTGGCGTGACACACGTCCGGCGCATTATGCGCAAAGTCAACGGTGAAGACGTTGCCACTGGTGCCTTCTTTGTCTCCTTCAAGTTGTCACTGTTACCAGAAAAACTCAAGGTAACAACTTATTGTTGCGATGTGAGGCCGTAAATCCCGCCTCCTATGCGATGCTATCAGTGCCAGAGATTCGGGCATATGGTATCTCGTTCGAATCAGTCTGTGTGTGGTACATGTGGAAGAGCAGCTCATGGCACGGTAGAGTGTACAACTCCGAACAAAAGCACTAACTGCTCTGGTCTTCATTTTCCTCGAGATCGGAACTGTCCGACATATCTGAGTGAGAAGGAGATCCAGGAGATCCAGACCCTGGATGGTCTTTCCTACCAGGAAAAGCACCGTAAGTTTCATTCCACGAATATGCCTGCCAATACACTAGACTACAGCATGATAGCTCGGAGTCTCCCAGGCTCATCATTCACGACATTGTTACCCATGAAGATCGCTGCGCATAAAGCGGCTGTTGCTCCTGAGAGCAAAGTCGCAAACATTAAAAGCCCGAAGGGGGGATCACCATTCCTTCGACCATCAAGAAGTCTGTGCCGGCTGGCAGTACTCATCCGACACAGCAGGTAGGGGGAAGGCCAAGTCCCCCACCCCTCAGAGGTCGGCGAAAGCCATGCCCAAGCCAGCGGAGGCGGCATCGTTGACCAGGCCTGCAAAATTATCTCCCAGCCCTTCTAAACAAGAAAAGAAGGCGGAGAAGAGGAACGCCCTTACCGGCTCTCCTGCCCTTCTCCTGCAAAGGGCAAATCATGCACTCCATCTGGAGGGTATGAATGAGTGCCAGGAGGAACTCCTGCCCCTAAACCTGAGCGCTCCCATCATAGGAAGAAATCCTGCCTCCAAGGTGCGTCGAAGTTCTGGGCGTTAGTCCCACTGTCCGTTGATGATTGGATGGACGTCAAGCTGTCATCTACACCTACGAGTGTAGATATTGATAATGTTTAGGTTTGATGATGATGATGATGATGCTTGTTGTTTTAAGGGGCCTAACATCGAAGGTCATCGGGCCATGTTTAAGTTTAAGAGCATCTTCTCGCTCATAACCTAACACACTCTCGTTTAGTCCACACTATGGCACTGTTACAGTGGAATTGTAACGGTTATGACAGGCATTCTGCTGAGCTGCGCCAGCTCATTAGTGAGTTTGCGGCGAGTATAGTCTGTATTCATGAAACTGATCTCAGACCAGGTCATCATACGGTCTTGAGAAATTTCGGACTGTACTCGACAGAAAATATTATGCTCACCGGGCATCTGCTGGCATTGGTATTTTTGTTCGTTCTGATGCCTATAGTGAAGAGGTTCCTCTAATAACCCCGCTGGAAGCAGTTGCGGTGCGGGTACCACTGCCTGTCATAGCAACAGTGTGTAATGTTCATTTTCCACCAGGCCAACCTCTTAATATAAATGATGTAACTGATCTTATTGATCAGCTTCCACCTCCATTCCTCTTACCGCGATTTTAACGCCTATCAGCCTATTGGGGCTCTGAAACGCCTTGCCCCTGGAAAGGGAGTTGTAAATATTACTAAGAGAGCTGGATTTATGTATTTTGAATACAGGTAAAGCTACTCATTTCAGCGTACGTTATGGCACATACTCTCGCATAGACCTTAGTGTCTGCAGTCGAGCGCTGGTTCCTCTGCTTCAGTGGAATATACACGCTGATCTCTGTGACAATGACCATTTCCGTGTTATTCTTACTTTGTTGAAACAAAAATCTATCGAGGCTCCTCCTCAGTGGATTCCTAAACGTGCTGATTGGCCAAAGTTCACAGCACTTACCAACGCAACTGACCAGAGCGTAGACGGCAATATAACGTACATCACATAAGTTATTCTTGCTGCAGCTGAGGAGTCCATTCCATCCTTTTCAGGGACTCCTCGCCAAAAACTCATTCCTTGGTGGAATGAAGAAATTGCAGCTGCTATAAAAGAAAGCAGTCACTCTCATAAATGCTATCGTTGGCAGCCTACTGTGGCCAACTTGGTAACATTTACAAAACTCCGCGCTATGGCGCGAGTTCTTATTCGAGAGAGTAAGGAAGCTTCGTGGGAGTGATGTGTCTGTGTCATCATGTACGGCATCATCTGAAATGTGGACTAAACTTCGACGTATTTCGGATATACAAGGAACATCCTTAGTACCGGGATTTTTCCTTGCAGGCAATATCGTCGCAGACTCTCATCTTCTAATGCTAATCATCTAGCCAGTCATTTCACGGATGTGTCTGGTTCCAGGAATTACCATCATGATTTCTTAGCTCTGAAGCGGGAGGCAGAACATCATCAACTCAGTTTTGCCACTCAAGCTTCAGAGGACTATAACGTGCCATTTATGGAGTGGGAACTCTGCAGCGCCTTGGCGCTTTGTAAGGACATATCTTCCGGACCAGATAATGTCCATAACCAGATTTTGAAACACCTGAGTGAGGATAGCCTTTCATTATCTCCTCCGTTTGTTCAACCAAATCTGGGTTAAGGGTGAGTTTCCGTCACAGTGGCGAGAGGGCTTAGTAATTCCTGTCCTCAAGCCTGACAAAAAATCCTATATATGCAGGAAGTTACTGACCTATTTGTCTTACAAACTGCTTGTGTAAGCAAGCTTTTTGAAAGGATGGTGAATCGCCTACTTGTGTGGTGCCTGGAGAAAAGAGGACTTTTGTCCGAATACCGAAGTGGCTTTTGAACCGCTCGCTTGACCACTGACCACTTGGTACATCTGGAGATTTCTATCCAGGACGCTTTTCTCTGAAAACAGCATTTGGTGGCTGTTTTCTTTGACTTAGAAAATGCATATTACACCACATGGTGATACGGCATCCATTCAGTCCTGCACCATTGTAATTTCTGAGGTAGCTTGCCGGTATTTATTGCAAATTTCTTGTCCCTCCGTCTATTCTGTGTCCGAATAGGAAGGGCATATTCGCGATACCATGTTCAGGAAAATGGAGTCCCACAGGGATTGGTTCTTAGTGTCTCTCTGTTCGTGATTGCCATGAACGGTATTTTCGCTGCTGCTTGCTCAGCAGTAATACCGTCGCTATATGTAGACCAATTTGCTTGCATTATAGCTCACAAAATTTGGCCGTCGCTGAGCAACAATTACAGCAAGCTATTAGAAAAGTTGAACAGTGGACCTTAGAACATGGCTTTCGGTTTTCAACCGCAAAGACCTCTGTTATACACTTTTGCCGGAAGTGCACTCTTCACGCGGGTCCTGAGCTTTTCTTAGGGAATGTTGCTCTTCCTGTATATGGCACCGATTTCTTGGGCTCCATTTCGATAGAAAATTGCCGTGGGAGCCACCCATGTGGCAGTTAAAAGTGAAATACACTAAGAAGCTTACTATCTTGAAGTTTCTTAGCGGCACTACTTGGGAGCAGACCGCACGATGCTCCTACGATTTTATAGGGCACATATTTTATCCAGGTTAGACTAAGCCAGTGCAGTATATGGATCTGCAAGGCAAAGCGTCCTAGCCCAACTGAATAGCATTCACCACAGCGGAGTTAAGTTGGCAACGAGAGCTTTTCGTACAAGCCCGATTGCTACCCTGCTCGCTGAATCTGGTGTGCCGCCTTTAAACCTGAGGTGCCAGCAAATGCTTCTGTCCTATGCTGCAAATCTGCGACAGATGCCACATCACCCGAACTATCATTGCGTATTCCAGAATAGAAAGTCGGGTGTACACTGCTTACTCTCGAGCTACTCGGCCGGTTGGAATACGCTTGGATAACAGTTACAGGTTATTTGATGTACCTTTGGTTCCTTGTCTTGTTAGACGACCAAGTAGGATATCTCCGTGGACAATCCGGCGACCGGAAATCATTCTTGATTTGCACACCGGCCCGTAGGAGAACACCGATCCCTTCATTTATCGGAGACTCTTCCTCTTTGTTGTTGGCCGGTATCCCGATTTAGTCGTTGTTTTGACGGATGGGTCGAGGGCAGGAGCAGGAGTAGGCTGTGCGTTCGTTGTTGACAATAACAGTTTTCATTTTCCTCTACCGGAAGTCTCTAGTGTGTACACAGCAGAGCTCTATGCTATCTGTGAAGCCCTGCGGTACACACTGTCCGATGAGGACCAGCAATTTCTGCTGTGTACCGACTCTTTGAGTACTCTACAATCTATAGATATGTTTCCCTTGGCACCCTCTAGTGCAGCAGATCCTGGACCTGCTGGCCGGGTGTTTGGATGCCGGCACCAGAATTACGTGTATGTGGCTCCCAAGCCACATGGGTGTAGAGGGAATAGAGTTAGCTGACATATCTGCCAAGGAGGCTGTTACCTTGCGCTCGTTGCCTTACAGGGTTCCTGCCAGCGACATTCGTTCTCAGCAGAGACATCGGGTTATGTCCCATTGGGAGATGGAGTGGCAGGCCACCCCTCTCCCAAATAAGCTGTGAGCAATAAAAGGAGCTACGAAGGTATGGAACACTTCGCTTCGGGCTTCTCGGAGAGAAGCCGTGGTATTATGTCATCTGCGGATCGGTCATGGCATAGTAACGCACTCCTACCTTCTGGAGGGTAAACGCCCCTCTGGTGTGCAGTTGCGGCGGTCATCTAACCGTGGTACACATCCTTATGGATTGCATGGATTGGCCAATCTACGCCGCTAAAACTCCAGAGTGAAATTTCTCTTATTATACGAGATGACAAGCAGTCAGCAGACCTCGTCATCCGTTTCATGAGAGACTGTGGCCTTTTTTTATCCCATTGACTCTATTTTAGTTAGTGTTTGAGTAATTTAATGTTATTTTAACTTTTAACTTGAATGATATATCCCTTTATACGTCAAGGCAATGCCTTATTCCATTATCAATATTTTCTATAATTTTATTAGAATCATATCCACTGATTATTTTAATCTTGTAATCATTTTTCATCATCATTTCTTTTAAATTCTAGTCAGTGAATATATTTTAAAATTTGAATTACCATATCGTTTCGTTACATCTCGTACCATTAGGGGCCGATGACCTAGCTGTTAGGTCCCTTTAATAAACAAACCTCATCATCATCATTGCAATTCTCTGGATGATTTTTTCATCATAACCAGCTTTTTAATCTCTCTGAAAGTCTCGTCTTCTCCAGAAAATACATAGCAAATGCACTCCCTTCCTGTTGAATTTCTCGGAATGTTCATAATCTTCTTCAATAGAATTTGCTTTAAACATGTCATATTTTTATTTTTTTTTCAGACAAATGTTTCAAATCGGATACTCCACTCTATGTCCACACTGAATCATTTTCTTGCAAGAAAACACAAGAAGAACAGAAAAATGAATTACTGATGCCACAACAAAATGTGTTACTGTTTTCTGCAGAAGGGCATACAGAGAAATCTAGTTAAAGATCTTTGTATCACTAGTAACCTCTTTTATGCATATTTTTGATGTTTGACTTCTTCATTGTTTGGCTAAAATTCTATAGTGTTATTTGTGAATTATTATTATTATTATTATTATTATTATTATTATTATTATTATTATTATTATTCCAGTTCAGAGGTGGGCTGCAGCAATAAGTCTTCATCATGGGTTTTTTTTTTTTTTTTTTTTTTTTTTTTTTTTTTTTTTTTTTTTTTTTTTTTTTTTTTTTTACATCTTCCTCCTGAAAGTCCTTTCCAATCTTGCCCTTCCACACAACTTTTTCCTTCCTCCTAACATCACCCAGTTGATTGGGATATTCCATGCTCTCTTTATAAGCTCTATTTCGACCTTCCTACTCACATGTCCATACCACCTCAATCTATTTTCCTTTATCTTGGTGATGACCATCACTGCTCTTCGTCAAATTTTTCTGTCGAAGAGACCCACCCATCATCCACTGCAACCTTCTCATTTCAGTTCAGTCCACCATCTCTTGTTCTCTTTTCCGCAGTGGCATCATTTTTGCCCCCATACTCCAGTACTCGTCATATTATTGTTTTGTATATTTTTACCTTTAGTGTCAAAGGCATTTTCCTGTCGCATACAGTTTCTGACACCTCTCTAATTCCTCCATGTAGCTTTGATCCTTCCTCTTACATCCGTTTCATACCCTCCTTACTCATACAATGATGGAAAATGAAATCCCAACACTAAGAAAGAGTGCTGCTAGATACATGAAATTCAGGAGGCATTTGCACATCTGAAAGAAGACTCCTATTAAAAATTGTGCACTAGTTGATGAGAAATGGTACTAGTAGAGCCACAAAGACCTTACAAGGCAAGTTTGCTTTAAATACGTGCTGTACGCATTGTGAGCATTAGTCATTGTCTGACGACATGAGGTTGGTGCGAGTCAAACATGCCTTTAAGGAGAGGAAGAGGGCAGTATCGGCAGCGTACCGAGTTTCAATGAAGGTTAGATGAAGATGGATGCTCTTTTCGTGATATTGCAGAAAGACCTGGCAGGGATGTATCCACAGTGCATCAATTTTGGCATCTATGGTCACGGTAAGGCTCTGTCTCAAGAAGACTGGGATTTGGCCACACACAGGCCATTACGGAGAGTGAAGACCACTGTATTCGCCACATGGCTGTGGTGGATCTTGCTGCATCTGCAGCAGCCGTTATATCTTCAGTTGGTACCACAGAAACACAGTGAATGTAATAAATAGATAACTTGCGGGACAGCACCGAGCCAGATGTCCTGTAGCATTCATGCAACTAACTCTGAAACAATGCTATCTGTGGTGTCAAGCTAGACCTCATTGGAGGGTGGATTGGGTATCTCTTGTGTCCACAAATGAAAGCCATTTCTGTCTTGATGTCAGTGATGCCTGTAGATTGGTAAGGAGGAGGCCAGGTGAGGACTTGGAACCAAGCCGTCTGTGGTGTCGATACTGGACCTAAGCCGGGAGTCATGGTCTGCGGAGTGATTTCAGTTGACAGCAGGAGTACTCTCGTAGTTTTCCCAAGAATCTTGACAGCTGATTAGTATGTAAGACTGGTGATTGAACCAGTTAGGCTGCAATTCATTCGCAGTATTCAAGGAGGTGTTTTCCAACTGGATAACGCTCATTCTCATACTGCTGCTGCCACCCAACATGCTCTACAGAGTGTTGACCAGTTGCCTTGGCCTGCAAGATCGCCAGACCCTTCGCCCATTGAGCACTTATGGGATGGCAAATCCAGTGTCATCCAATATCAGTATTAACCGTTGCTGATTTGACTGACCTAGTACAACAGGCATGGAATTCCATTCCACAAAATAACATTCAGTATCTGTACGACACAATGCATGCATGTCTGCATGCTTGCATTCAAAATCATGGTGACTAAAGCAGTTATTAATGTACCACCATGTCACATATCTTCTTGCTCATACTTGAACCTGTGACTCGGAAACTTTTAAGCCCATATGTTGGAAATGTTCCGACATCACAATTTTCTGTTGTGCTCGTATGTTGGAAATGATTTGTACATTAGACTGGCAATTGAAAAGTCCCAACATAATATTTACTCCAAGAATAACGTAGTTTTAATGGGAGAATGCAAGTAGCTACTAATTCTAGCGTAATACTGAACCCTTAGGGGTCCATAAAGGATACCTACCTTCCTTTCCTTTTAGCAGTCTGCATGAGATCTGCCTCTCGGATCGTTAATGGGTTCTTCATCACTTGCTTAGGTAAGAGGCAGGTTTTAGTAAAATTTAATCTATCTACGAAATGAAAATCAAATCCATACAAAAAAAAATGTGTGTTTTATTTAAGAAATTATTTAAGTTGGAAATTAAAAAACATAACTCGAACTTATCTTGTTCGATCAACATAATCAACAATAATTAAACGCAGAGGAGAGATCTACTGGTTTTAGAAGTTTAACTTAACTGCCTGATGGGCATCCTTACTAGAAACCACTGTCATAAGTAGACACGGGAATTTGTCTATTTTATTCCTGTGTTCAAAAACGTAGGCTTTTGAGATATAAATCCGTTTTAGGGTCCTTTAGGCTAATTTCATTGGTTTTATTGTGCCTATAAATGCCTATTTCGAGGGTTTGTGCCTATTTGGAATATAATTGCCGATTTGATGCCTTTTAAATCTATTTTAAAGAAGCCGATTTTCTTCCAGTGCATTATACAGTATTGTAACTGATGTGCTGGACAGTATTATCTTCTTAAGTGTAAACTGAGAATAGAATTCTTAACAAAATTCTGTACAGACGATTGTTCATAAGAATTTTTTTCATGCACATTTGTGTGCAACAAAACATTTATTATTATCTTCTCATTTCTCAAAACCTGTTACCCCACGAACAAAAATGGGAATTCTTGGAAGTCACCAGAAATAGTTCTTGGGAAATTTCCATCAGGAGAAACGAGGAACAATTTGACCTCGAAGCCTTCACCCCCTCCATCCTTCTGAGACATATGCAAGAACCAATCAACGTCGAACCCTTATACCTCCTACTCGAAGTGAACTGTTGTACGTGTACGCTTTATCTTCAGAACGTGTTGTCATTTATTGTGAAGAAATGTGTCTGTGGCAATGCCATAAGAAAAATCACCGGGCGAGTTGGCTGTGCGCTTAGGGCCACGCAGCTGTGAGCTTGCATCCGGGTTCAAACCTCACTGTCGGCAGCTCTGAAGATGGTTTTCCGTGGTTTCTCATTTTTACACCAGGCAAATTAAAGCCACGGTCCTTTTCTTCCCACCCCTAGGCCTTTTCAATCCCATCGTTCCCATAAGACCTATCTGTGTCGGCGTGACGTAAAAAAAAAATTAATTGCGAAGAAAATTATCAAAGTCTTACTGGCTGAAGCACTGGATCACAGGGGATCCCAGCTTCACTACGGATGGAAAGGTAGTCTTCTGCCAAGCTTGCTGTAAGGAGGTATGTTCGTTTGTTCCTTTTGTTTTTTGTGGATAAACTATGATCGCATTTCATTGTAGCATTGTCCGGCTCCATGGTCACGGGTCTGGATTCGATTCCCGGCAGGGTCGGGAATTTTAACCATCAGTGGTTGATTTCGCTGACACGGGGGCTGGGTGTGTGTCATCTTCATCATCACTTCATCCTCATCATGACGCGCAGGTCGCCTATGGGTGTCACATCAAAAGACCTGCACCTGGCGAGCCGAACATGTCCTCAGACACTCCCGGCACTAAAAGCCATACGCCATTTCATTGTAGCATTTATAGGCTTATTAATTTACATATTGTGGAAAGTTGTTTTGTAGCAATGATGTATTAATCGTGAACTATCAATAATTTATATTGCCAAAATGTAAATAATCGTTTCATTACGGAACGAGGAGTTAGAACGCTGGTGGTCTCTTGTCACAGAGTGGATGAAAATTAAAAATCAGTATATTGAACTCTGATTCCATTCCCGTGAAAATAGAGATTTACAACTGAAATATATTCTTTCTTTCTTTCTTTCTTTCTTTCTTTCTTTCTTTCTTTCTTAATCTGCTTACCCCCCAGGGTAGGTTTTCCCCTCAGACTAAGCGAAGGATCCCACCTCTACCATCTCAAGGGCAGTGTTCTGGAGCGTGAGACTTTTGGTTGTGGGATACAACTGGGGAGGAGGACTAGTGCCTTGCCCAGACAGCCTCACCTTCTATGCTGAACAGGTGCCTTGTGAAGGCATGGGAAGATTGGAAGGAACAGGCAAAGAAGAGGGAAGGAAGTGGCCACGTTGTTATGTTAGGTACCATCCCGGCATTTTCCTGGAGAAGAAGTGGGGAAACCACAGAAAACCACTTTGAGGATGGCTGAGGTGGGAATCGAATCCATCTCTACTCAGTTGACCTCCCAAGGCTGAGTGGACCCCATTCCAGCCCTCGTGTCACTTTTCAGATTTCGTGGCAGAGCCGGGAATGGAGCCCGGGCCTCCATGGGTGGCGGTTAATCACGCTAACTACTACACCAAAGAAGTGGACTACAACTGAAATGTAATTTTTTAAAATCATGAGTAACTTTCACCAGCGCTATGTGTAGGCTCTAGTGAACTCTACAAGATGGCACGGCTTGGATGATGTCATAGCGTGTTTAACAAGGCTACAAAGACCATCTTTACAAGACCAGGCCAGTAAAAAGACCATTGCTCTGGATTGGTGAGGTCTGGTTAGTAACCGTTGTACTGGGGGGGGCAAGCAGTGAGAGTCTGGGGGCCATAAGCTCCAGCATCCCATCTAGAGTCTTGCTAAATTGTGACAAAAAGTAAGTTTATGGGCGCATGCCACGACAATTTCAAATCGCACGGTTTTCTAATTTTCAACGAGGGTGGCAGCCTTGTGGGCACACATGGTGCAGGATCTATTTCAGGCAACAGAAAATAGTCTTCATGACACCTGACCCGGCTGACCAAAGGCGGCAAATAGCAACATATAACATGTTCACAAATCTGAGATTTATTGTGCCTCTGGTTTAATTCTATATAAGTAAGGATACTGCTAGGGGCAGCCCGGTGAGTTTCTGGCAAGCATATAAGGAGGATCTTTCCTCTACGCTACTCAGGTATCGTTTCACGTCATTTTTATTATTTTTTCACCCGGTGAACTCGACAGGAAACTGCCAGATTATAACTGAACATTTTTGAGGACATATTTCCATGTAAATTACAAATTCTCTTGTTCCTACTTTAAAGTTTTGTACTTCTAGAAACATCACCTCCAATAGTCTTTCTCTTTTTTTAAACAAATTCTTTTTTATACTCTCTGACTGAATGGTCAGCGTACTGGCCTTCGGTTCACAAGGTCCTGGGTTTGATTCCTGGCCAGGTCGGGGATTTTAACCTTAATTGGTTAAATCCAATGGCTCGGGGCTGGGTATGTGTGATGTATTCAGCATTAGAAATCATCCTAGGTAGGGCCCTCATCTTCACAGGCATGCAGGTCGCCTAATAGGCCGTCTACGAGAAAAAGACCCGCTCCAGGCCTCTCCGGAGGCCATACGCCATTATTATGTTTATGCTAAGCATTATTGCCAATTAGCCCAGCTGCAGAAATATAAGAACATTGAAATTTAAGTCATTTTTATTATTTTTCAGATCAAATGTGAAAAGATGCCATATAGATCAACATAGAAATACTGCGATGCATTTGACACGAGTACAGAGAATACGGACCATTATGAAGTTTTTGACGTTAAACGAGAACAGAAAGCGTTGTCATCGCAGCTTTTCTATCAGTCCACTGTGAACAGTGACCAACAACAATTTTCTATAGACCTGTGCACTGCAATGGTGGGAGGTAATATCCCCCTGCATCCCCTGGTCCCTTCAAATCGCATAAATCTTTCGCCTTTTACTAAAGATACTAAAGATCTTCAAACTTCAACAAGCTGCCGGGAGCAATCACCGAGTTGGAGACGAGTGGTTTTCCCCCAGTGGAGTCATTTAGCGTTGTGGAAGAAGTCAGGAGAAGTTTTGACTGAACCTCTGGGAATGTAGTCGCTGTCAGTAAAAAGATCCATAAGGGTTCTGCAGCAGAATCCATGGTGGAAAGTGACGGTAAAAGTGGCCAGGGTGTTACGAGATGAGGTAGACGAAGCGGTTGAACTAAAACGAGATGAAGTGGCTTCGTTGAAGTTTTGTGCAATCACCTTTTTTTTTGCTTTACGTCGCACTGACACAGATAGGTCTTATGGCGACGATGGGACAGGGCTAGGAGTGGGAAGGAAGCAGCCGTGGCCTTAATTGATTGTTACCGGAAAACATTGAAACGTTGCTTGTTGTATTTTTCTTTTATAGTAATTGAGCGTGTTATTAAATTATAAGTATGTTTTCCTGCCTATTTTGAATGTCAATGCCTATTTACATGCCTGTTTTGGCTAATTTAAGAGCCTATATGGCTGCCTATTTTAACTTCAAGAAGGCGCATCCCTTTTTATAGTTTGTACCCCCTCTCTTAGGCATTTTTCTTTGCCAGCAAGAAATTTTACATACATTTTCTTACCTAGTGGGAATGTATTGTAGGCAGGTTTTACTGTAACCAAGTACTTGCTAAATTACTAGTGACATTGTTCGTGAACATTTAAAAATATCTCGTAACAAATTGACTGGTTAAATGACCTCTTTTGATAGGCACTATATTCTGACGACGTGACGTGGGTTGGACAGACACGCTCGTCTTTCACCAGATTCCCTCGGAAAATGCTTAGCAATCTCAAATCTGTATTACTAAAGACCAACCTGTCTCGCAGATGATTACAGGTCACTTATTATAATAGTTTCGCTGCTAATTCCTTTTAATATATATATTTATTTATTTATTTATTTAACCAACACTTTTGTTGTAGCCATGCACCATTGACTCGTGTGGGTGACGTCACTTTCCATAGCGTGAGAAGAGAGCCATTCTCCCCATGCCACGTGTCGTTCTGATGAGAATAAAAATGTACGTGAGCTTCTCATTGCGATTAATATGTGACCTCATGTGGTAAGTTACGGACTCTTAATTTCTTATGACACAAAGGTCATGGGTTCAATACGTAGGATTCAGAGAATCTACGGCCTTCTGATTTTTTATTCTTTGAAATACAAAAGTTGCTTTACGTTGCACCAACACAGAGAGATTTTATGGCGATGATGGGACAGAAAAGGGCTAGGAGTGGGAAATAAGCAGCCGTGGCCTTCATTTGCTTGGTGTGAAAATGGGAAGCTACGGAAAACCATTTTCAGGGTAGTGATGGGCCGTCTGAGACGAGGTCGCGATATTTCTCCAGAATAGCACAAGCAATATTTCTCACAAGAAGTTTCAAGAGGTCTTGGGAGCGTTGTCCCCGCATTGTGTGGCGAACAGCGAGTCGTAGTCGTAGTTGGAGTTGGATGTGGTTTGTGCCATGTATGCGAATAGCCAGCCATATTTCGTAAATATGAGTCAAAAAGCGACTAGGTTATTTTTTTCATTACCGAGCTTGATAGCTGCAGTCGCTCAAGTGCGGCCAGTATCTAGTAATCGGGAGATAGTGGGTTCGAGCCCCATTGTCGGCAGCCCTGAAGATGGTTTTCCGTGGTTTCCCATTTTCACACCAGGCAAATGCCGGGGCTGTACTTTAAGTAAGGCTACGGCGGCTTCCTTCCACTTCCTAGGCATTTCCTATACCATCGTCGCCTTAAGACATATCTGTGTCGGTGCGACGTAAAGCAAATAGAATTTTTTTTTCATTTCTACCTCGGTCTATTTTGACACAGAGTAACATAATTAAAAAGGATACGCATTCTAGCATTGTATGCAGCGCTAAGTACACGAATGAGTAGGCTAAGTACAGAAACTGAGGGCTACTGTAGGTACACCTACCGGGATATTAGATCCACTAATTTAGAGGCGTGCATTATTCAAACTAGAGGCGGGGCAAGATACGCCTTGCTGCATATGCAACCATCGTTACGCGTGTGTGAAGCGTGTTATCTAAGATGCCTGAGTTTGCTCCAATTCTTTAGACAGGTAGGTGTCAATCGTTATCAGACCCCACATTCATTGTCATATGACCACTGCTTGTGTTTACCGATATTTTGGAAATAATTCCTTAGTGTATTCGTGTCTAATTGTACGCGACAACTTTAAGACGTAAGTTACCATATTTACGCAAATAATCCCCGCACCCTAATTTTTGGAAGGCTCATTTTGAAAAAATTAAATGAACTAAAATTTCATCCATTGAAACAGTAACATAGACATAAACAAACATTTCATATCACTCCGCGAGAACCACTTGGTTTTTACGTAAATAATACGCGACACTTACGGATTTACCCTTGTTAAAATGGGAGACAATTCGACGGTGGCGCTCCTAGTGTCTTGACCTGAAAAGTCGCGCTAAATTCAAATATCAATGGAAATGCATATACAAAAATGATAAATAAATTATGTCTAGAAAGAAAGTAATATTGAGATATTAACTTCGAAGTTGCTAAAGCAATTCTGGATAAATGAATGAAGAATTATTTAAAAGGTTATTATCTAAAGACTTAAATTAGACATATAAACAAGAGGTGAAATGGGTTGATCTTACATTTATGCATTCTTTTTTTTTCTTTAGCACTCCTGCCTGAACTTTTACGGTTAGATTTGTCTTTTTCTCATTAAAAACACTGTATCATCACATTAAGACACTTGTCAATAAAAACATCGGCACATTCCTTACACACATGATGCAATAAATTAACAATTAAAAGCTGGACAATTTTCCTCTTAACATGAAGCCTACTAACAGAAAATCTACAAAATCCCGGCTTTGATCTGAGAAGAGGGATAAAAGAAAGAAAAGTATGAAAATGTTGTCGATAGTGATGCTTTGAGGAATATTAACATACAATTAGAGTAAAAATGTAACATACCCTTGGCTGTATAGTCGAGGATTTTTATAGTCGCAGGCCTGGAAATGATCTGAACAGATCTTATAATTCCTATATAAGCGTAACGTCCCTCCTTTCTTGTACACCTTATCCAAATCACTTCTGTGACATTTCAAAGCCCACAGATCACACCTACAACAACACATCGGTATTAAAGGTTAACTGCTTCACTATACAATAAAATATGCGGATTATATTTTAAGCCAGTTAAAATATGGGTCGAGCAGGTCAGAAGATTATGAAGTACTATAAAAATCACTTTGTCACTGGAAGAATATATATGCAAACACAATATTACTTACATTTTCTTGTCACGAGAGTAGCGAAAGAAAGACCACGCATTCTTCTCTATTTCATAGTTACTGCAGCCAAACACAGCACATACCTTTCCCCTTATGTTGATAGGAGATATCAAGGAATGACACACGCTACTATTAATTATGTCAACTCACTGAAAACGCATAAATAACACCAGAAACTTCACACACAAATACACGTGCTCTTATGACAGAATCAGTAGTTCTCAGGTCTACCCGCTAGAGAGAGCTCTAATAGCTGTCCCTCGATATCTCGCTGAGCGTCGCGTATTGTCTCTACTGTATTTGTATGAACATATAAATTTACTGATATAGCTGCTTTGCCTAAACATATTTGAGAAATACATTTTCACTGCTACAAAATATATTTGCCATGAAAATCATCAAGTAGGCCTAGGTATTTCAATAATCTGAACTTGCAGTAGGCTCGATTCCCTGTAGATCGGAAAATTCGTTCTCTTGCATCGCTAGTATCCTCTCCTAAATTACTTACAAATTCGTTACACACCACGTCTAAAACACTTTTCACACGCGGTCTTAATGCGGAAACTAACACGACCGGTGGTGGATAATTCTTTTTCGCGCAATGTAAACAGTTGAAATAGGCACACCGACGAACTGAAATGTTAGTTTTGCGATATAGTAAAACCTCGTTAATTCGAAGTCGTTGGGAAGCTAGAAACGGACTTCGAATTACGTGATTTCAAATTAACCGCCAACACGTACGTCAGAAATGCCAACCCTTGCCGTGTCAAAAATATTCTAAGATCCTTACTGCATGCAATTCACATTGATTCACAATTTAAACCTTTCAAATGAAATGGAAAATAACTATTTCTAAAATGAATCCAACAAGGTGCATTTACAGTATTCAAATAGTGCACTTGGAAAACTCACTGACAAACATAACCTCACGCACCGAAAGAAGAAAAGAAAAGAAATATTCAAAGGCGAGAAGTCTATGTTGGCTCCCCTGTGCAAGTACTTTATTCATTGTATTACTTTACTTTTTTTTGCTAGTTGCTTTACGTCGCACCGACACAGATAGGTCTTATGGCGACGATGGGACAAGGAAGGGCTAGGAGTGGGAAGGAAGAGGCCGTGGCCTTAATTAAGGTACAGCCCCAGCATTTGCCTGGTGTGAAAATGGGAAACCACGGAAAACCATTTTAAGGGTTGCCGACAGTGGGGTTCGAACCTACTATTTCCCGAATACTGGATACTGGCCGCACCTAAGCGACTGCAGCTATCGAGCTCGGTATATTACTTTACTGTATGCATTTTAGATGCCTTGTGTTTGCAGGGAAAGTACCCGATGCCCTTAAAACATCGTGTATTTTCCAACTTTCCTATGACAAGGAGAGGATGTCTTTTGCTTCCGTCCGCATTGCAACACAGGACAGTGACCCCACCTCCTTTTATAAAGTCTGTTTGGGCTAGACAGAAAAAATCAAGGCAGTTTCATTGGCATTGACAATATTGTTCGTTGTGTACGAATTAATTATAATTATGAGACGAGCTTTTTCGCCAACTGTCGGCCTCGCCAAAGAGAATCGCCTGTGTTCGCGGATTCTGCATCCTCACGCACTGCCTGTCACGCGATACTACGGCGTTCCTTAAAACGCTGAATACGAATAACTTACGATTTCACTCGAACTTAGCAGCTATGTAGCAAACTGTCAACGCACCGAACATACCTAAACATGCTTCATGCATTTCTAACTAGGCCCTAAGACACTCGGTATACCTATAAAATTCTTAGCCTCCGCAAGTCTTTAGTTCATGAAATAACAACAACAACCACCCTTTCTTTCGTTGAATGATGACCTTATGTACATCCAAATAAGACACAAATGAAACCGTAATCAAGAAATACAACACGCAAAACTTAAGCTACTCTAATCATGCATGTCCTGAGCATAATTTATATACAGGTGCCCGAGGACACAAAATACTATTTACAAATTAGCCTGAAGGCGTTACGTTACATTTATGGATTGGCGAAGCTACACTATCCCTGATTCATGTTGATAAGTTAGAATTTGTCTGACGTGCATCTGTAGTTACATTTAGCGGCTCTCCTAGGCGGACATGAGTTTAGTGGCGGTAGAAGGCAGCGGTCCTGAGTTCGTGCTTCGCGACATCACGATGAACTTCGTTCTTCGACTGGAACTTCGTAATGAGGATGAAATGATGATGAAGACAACACATACACCCAGCCCCCGTGCCATTGGAATTAACCAATTAAGGTTAAAATCCCCGACCCGGCCGGGAATCGAACCCGGGACCCTCTGAACCGAAGGCCAGTACGCTGACCGTTCAGCCAAAGAGCCGGACATATCATGACTGATATCCGTGTTTGAACTTTTAATGTTTTTATGGTATTTTTAACCAGTTTTTTGTTAGGAGCCATGGGCGCCCGCAGGATCTTTTCCAGGGGGGGGGGCACATTAACAATTTTCTTGAAAATAAAACCCAATATAACGTCAGCAACATTAAATTGTTTACAGAAACTTCCAGTTATAACATATGCTAGATGACTGTCAGTAATTTCAGTTTATGAAATAACCTGGTATGATATTAAACAATTGAACATCAACATCTTTAGAATTCCAGGGGGGGGCAAGTGCCCCCCCTTGCGGGCGCCCATGGTTAGGACATAAAAATTCTTTTCAGAATTGGCTTTACGTTGCATGACACAGATAGGTCTTACAGCGACGATGGGAAAGGAAATGACTAGGAGTGGGAAGGAAGGGGTCGTGGCCTTAAATAAGGTAAAGCCTGGTCTGAAAATGGGAAGCCACGGAAACCCACTTTAGGGCTGACGACAGTGCGGCTCGAACCGAGTATCTCCCGAATGCAACTTCGTACTGATGACTTCGTTGCCGTCTCCTAGCTGCTTATGGTGCCTTGACTGGACGCGATGCTCACCGCCAGCGGGTCCTGGATCGTTGTCTCTCTGCGACGAAAGATGTCCTCGCTGTTTTGCTCGTGCCACCGGCTCCCAGCGTGATGAATTAGCACTGGCGGGCGAATTCTTGATGTTAGACAACTGTAAGGAAATGCCATGTTATTATATATCATTAATTAGATGCCTAGGTCCCACTCTTGCCTTCTGACGCACTCCGTGTAGTTACCTTGCATATCCTTTGAACTCATATTCGTGAAACAGTACACACGATTCTCGTGTACAAATAAACTTGTAGTTTGACGTAGATTATTCCGAAACAATTGAAGTAGTACTGTCACTCCGAGCCTACACTGACTTAGAGCACGTTAGCATCAGACTATTGTTCACTGACTGAGCAAATGTCATGGGATAGCGGAGCACTGATGCGCAGGTGTATTGGCTTTGCAACACACGCCCCCTGTGCCAGCGGCAGTTGTATAGGAGACCTTGTGAGCAGTGGCTGTGCATGTGACAGGTGTAACATGGAACGTCGTCGTGAGCTGACACCGTTCGAGCGGGGTATGATGGTCGGTGCCTGACGGATGGGAAGTGTGATTTCGGAACTGGTGCGGGAAATCGGCTTCACACGATCAACCGTGTCCAGGGTGTATCGTGAATGTTGAATGCGGGTTTCACCGTCCACAACAGACGAACGACCGGCCGTCCAGCCACCCTCGATGTCCGTGACCGGCGACATCTGAGGCGGATTGTCAATAGTGACAGACGGGCAACCGTGCAACAAATCACGGCTCAGTTCAACACAGGCCATGCTAGACACTTCTCCCAGTGGACAATCCGTAGGAACATGGGTTCTATGGAGTATGGGAGCCGGCGACGCACACGGGTGCCACTGTTTACCCAACGTCATCGGGCACAACGACGCGCATTTGTCGCCAGTCACCAGGGATGGACCCTGGAACAATGGCGTAACGTGATATTGTCGGACGAATCATGATTTCAACTGCACCACGTATATGGGGGCACCGTGTATGGCGCAGACTAGATTAAGCGATGGATCCCGCCTACCTCGAAGGTGTGGTCCAGGGCGCTGGTGTGTCTGTTATGGTCTGGGGTGCATTTTCCTGATATGGAATGAGCCCCATAGTTGTTCTAGAAGAGTCATTGAATGGTACGCGGTATGTTGAGCTGCTCGGGGACCATCTCCACCCATTTTTGGCCTTCCTGCACCCAGACAGTTCTGCAGTGTTTCAAGATGATGACGCGCCGCCACATCGCTCCCACGTCACCCGGGAATGGTTCCAGGAACATGCAACGGAGGTCCAACGACTGCCGTGGCCACCTGGCAGCCCCGATATGAACCCTATCGAGCATATCTGGGATGTCCTGGAACGCAGGGTCCGTGCAATGGATCCTGCACCCACGAACAGACCAGCATTGGCTGCCGCTCTGCAAACGATTTGGTATCAGCTGCGTCCAGAGAACTACCAGGGACTTGTCGACTCACTTCCACGGCGTCTCACTGCAGTTCGCAGGGCCAGAGGAGGTCCCTCATGCTATTAGGTGACTATCCCATGACTAGGGGCCGTATTTTTTGGTAATAGCGATACGCACGAAATTTTTCATATCTTCTTTCTAGCCTATATATGACCTTGTAGGTACCGTACCGTAACGTATTTTAGCGAAATGAACTCGCGAAATATCGCGAAATCTGATTTATTACGCGAATCGTGCAAATAATCACGAAATATACCCCACTTGGCACGAAAAATGCGAAATCGTATCGGAAAAGATCTCCAATAAACGTTTAAATGCTTCTGAGAACTTGACTATAGTAGTTTCTTTCTCAGTTGATTGATAGCGCTGTATATTCTCTACACAAATGCATACCAAGCGATGAGCCCTGTTTATCGGAGGTATGTGTGTTCATTTCCGCGATCTCTAAGGCAATCATTAAAAATCGATATATGTTATCGATTACAGCAAATGGCGTTGTGTTCGTAGCAAGATCGGTTGTAGATACAGCAGTGGGCATTATACTCTTTCGCAGTTAGAGTTCGCCACTTATGAAACTTTATCAGCAAATGTCCAGCATTTAAGTACAAAAATGCTGAAAACTAAAGTCACAACAGTTTTTCCGAGGGCCGAGGAATACAACAGTGAGGCGTTCTATGTATTTGATGCTGCAAGAAAGATTCTAATGTGTAAGTACTGTAATGTTCGCATTACGTGAAAACGAAGAGACACGTGCGATAAATACTGTAGAGAATCAGAAACACACAAAAAGAAGAAGAATGAAGCAAATGAACATAATTTTAGGCGGCAAATAACAATCGGCGATACTTTACACATCGCAAAGGTATTGAAAACTGGTAGAGAGCAATTTGTAATAGACACAACAAAAGCATTCATGTAAACCAGCATTTCTATAGAAAAACTGGATAATCCTGGCATGAGGACATGGATGAATATAAAAGGAAAGATAAATAATACCGACTTTATTATAAAATATGACGATATTAGTAGGCCTATTGTAAATAAATCGCACCGAGCTCCATAGCTGCAGTCGCTTAAGTGCGGCCAGTATCCAGTAATCCAGATAGTGGGTTCGAGCCCCACTGTCGGCAGCCCTGAAGATGGTTTTCCGTTGTTTCCCATTTTCACACCAGGCAAATGCCGGGGCTGTACCTTAAGGCCACAGCCGCTTCCTTCCAATTCCTAGGTCTTTCCTATCCTATCGTCGCCGTAAGACATATCTGTGCCGGTGCGACGTAACGCAAATAGCAAAAAAAAAAAAAAAAAAAAAAAATCGTCTGGCTGAGTTGTAATAATGTTATTGTTTTTACGTCCCACTAACTACTTTTACGGTTTTCGGAGACGCCGAGATGTCGGAATGTTGTCCCACAGGAGTTCTTTACGCGCCAATAAAACTAGTAACACGGGGCTGACGTATTTGAGCACCGGACTGAGCCAGGATTGAACCTACCAACTTGGGCTCAGAAAGCCAACGCCTTAACTGTCTGAGTTACTCATCCCCGGCCTGGCAGCACCAGCATATCCATAAATATCCTCCAGGGATATATGGCTTTGCAAAATGCAGTGAAAGCCCGTCTGATAGAAGAGAATTAAGAAGACATTGTTAGTGAAGTTTTAGGAGGTTCGATCGAAGACCACAGTAAATTTGCACCAAGTGTTCGCAAGCATTATGGTTTCCGACGTCTAATGTGGTCAGTGAAAGGGGTTGCTTTGTTTACAAAAATATACTTTCTGACTGTCGCACAACTCTGAATCCTGATAATGTTGAAACCATGCGTAGTTTTTACTTTGGAGACAAGTCATTCAAAATGTAAAAACGTGTAGAACCAAACCAAACCCCACGGCACTTAACGCCCTGAAAGGGCCTTGGCCTGCCCAGTGACCGCTGCTCAGCCTGAAGGCCTGCAGATTACGAGGGGTCGTGTGGTCAGCACGACGCATCCTTTCGGCCGCTATTCTGGGCTTTCGAGACCGGGGCCGCCATCTCACCGTCAGATAGCTCCTCAATTCTAATCAGGTAGGCTGAGTGGACCTCGAACCAGCCCTCAGGTCGAGAGAAAAATCCCTGACCTGGCCGCGAATCGAACCCGGGGCTTCCTGGCGAGAGGCAGGCACGTAACCCCTACACCACATGACCGGCAAAAAAGTGTAGGCTATGTATAAATTCCTAACTTCCGCCTAACTTCGTTTCGAGGTTTCAGTGATTTATATAGGCCTACCGGTACTTATTTCTATAACACTTTGTATATTTGGTTGTTCTAAGGTTTAATAACAATTTAATAGGTACATTACAAGTGTTCACTTTAAAACCACTAATCACAAAAATTAGTTAGATTTACCCCATACCATAAGGAATATTTCACAAGAAACATCGATCAGTATGACAATTTATTTCACGAAATACTTACCGAAATAGTGTTAGTTTTAACACCGAAATCAACAGTTTTATTTCACCAAAAAATAAGGCCCTTACCCATGACATTTGATAAGTCAGTGTATATTCAACTCTACGCAGAGTAATAGGGGCAACAAAATGTTTCTAATTGAAATCATTTAAATCAGTTCAGTGTTAAAAATTCAGATTTACATTCACAAGATTGCTACTTACTTGTCACTCGGACAACGAAATTTCTAACTGCAACGCATTAAGATGAATGCTGTCTTCTATCGATGAGCATCTGACACACAGGTAACCCTTGCAGGCAGCGTTGCGCACAGAGAATGCTCTCCGCGTCCCAAGCGTGCAGTATTTATTGAAGTGACTTACCCACGCCCGCGAGATTCTCGTTGGGAGGTCCACTTGAACTCGCTCTCATAGAATAGAATTTCTGTACGGTGCTTGAGACAAATACGCGTTAATTCATAGAGATTATGAATATCTTCATGTGGCATATCAAATTGTTCAGAAAATTGCGCTCATTCCGGCTATATTTTTAGAATCTCAATATTCCTCCTGTGGGCAGAGATATCCGTCGAGAATATTTCGCTCCAGCCTGATTCGTCTGACCATATCACGTTGCGCCATTGTTCCAGTGTCCATCCCTGGTGACTGGCGTCAAATTCTCTGTCACCGTCCACAACAGACGAACAACCGGCCGTCCAGCCACCCTCGATGACCGTGACCGGCAACATCTGAGACGGATTGTCAATAGTGACAGACGGGCAACCGTGCAACAAATCACAACTCAATTCAACACAGGCCATGCTAGACACGTCTCCCAGTGGACTATCCGTAGGAACATGGGTTCTATGGGGGTATGGAAGCCGGCATCAGACGCTATAAGTGAAGTGGTTGGCATGGCTTCGTTTCCCTCATTGTTCATGCTGGGAACTCCACCCTACTGCTGACGCTGTGATATCTTAAAAAGCGCGCAATGTTGCGTGATGTTACGCAATAACAGTAATATAAAACCTGATGTCATTCCTTTGTGGTCTCATCTGCATATTATAATTACCTGCAGATCATCTTTATTGGATCATGAACCGAATGGTTATAGCCCCCTGTAAACGATAAAATAAAATTTCCCAAAATTTTATTTTCGAACTGCATTAGACCACAAATAGTACCTTTATAATCTTAGTATTCCTCTGTCATATCTCCCCTATTTTTACTTTCTCGGAGATCGTTTATCAAGGCCTCGTCCTTCTTCCTTTGCTGATAATATACCTCTAATAGAGCTGCAAAATTGCGCTGGTTACTGTTACATCCTGGGCAGTCTGTTTCCTCTCGAAGCTCACTCTTCTCTCGTTGGATACTATCTGGGATAACAACATTTATTACTTCTTCACCTGTGTCACCTTCTCCTGTTTCCGTAGCTCTCATCTTCACCAAGGGATTCTTCCGGGATTATGAGATTTTCTTCTTCCTCTTCTCCGTCCTCTTCATCTTCCCCTTCTTCTTCTCCTGCGTTTACGGAAATATTCTCAATTTGATATTGGCCTGGACTATAGTAAGGCTTCAGGTTAGCTGAATTGAAGGTATTTACGATGGTCCCATCTAAGCTTTGTACCTTGTAGGAGTTATTCTCGTAGCTTTGGATGACGCGATACGGCCCAATGTACAACTCAGCAAATTTATGATAAAATCGTTCTGAAGGATTTGAGGTCGAGAGACTCTTGATTAACACCAGTTCGTTGACCTGTAAATGACGGTGAAATCTCTTGCGTCGAGTCCTCCTAAGTCGTCGCTCAGTTTGTGTTTTCAAATGTTCGGCTACATTTCTAATGTACATTTCTGGGGATAGTCTTGGGTCGCTCGGACACGGGATGACATCATGCCACGGGCGTCTTGGATGCTGAGTATGATGAATCACTGACGGTATCTGTTCGGTCGATTCGTGCTTAGTCGAATTAATGCATTTCATTATTATCGGCACGATGCTAGACCATTTATAATGCTCTCTGGGACAGTACACTCTGCAGTACTTAGAGATCTCTCTCATTATGCGCCCACTAGGATTCGCTTCAGGGTGCCTAATAATAGACTAAACGTGCTTGATTTCTAAGCGTTCAAGCTCTCGCAGGAATGCCGCTGACCTAAATTGATTTCCATGGTCACTTAATAAGTTCTCCGTTTTTCCCATAGTGGGTATGATTTTGTTCTTCAACTGGTTAATTGCTGTGCGAGTATTCGCTTTCTGGACTGGGCAGAGAGTCACAAACTTGCTAAATACATCCATGCAGACCAGTATGAACCGGAGACCTCTAGTAGCAGAGGAGAGCGGACCGAACTAGTCTATAGAGTAGAGTTTACGGGGTTCTGTGTGAATCAACGGTCGTGGAGCTTGTTTCAGAATATAAGGATTCGGTTTAGCCCTTTGGCAAACATCGCATGTACGAATTACCTTCTGTACGATCGTCCTCAGCTTCGGTCACACGAATGTCTCCTGTAGTACAGCTACTACCTTATCTATCCCTGAGTGGCCAGTAGAATGATGTGCTACCCAGATGAGATCAATTTGTAAGCTAGGAGGTACAACTATTCCGAATTTGGTATTATCCTCGTCTATAAATTTATGAAGAGTGTTATTAAAATAATGTTAATTAGCAGCCTTTTTCTCTGCTTCAATGAATTGCGGTGTACCGGGTGTCATTTCCTTCCGGAAAAATTGAATCATAAGGCGGGTGTCTGGACAATTAATTTGCTCATCCTGGATGTTACGTAATCTTTCCAACAAATTCTGATCGTCCTGGCTCAAAACTGTCATGTTTATGGAGACTTCCTCTGTGTCAGGATTACGGCTTAGTGCATCAGCTAACAGATTCATTTTCCCCGGGCAATGTTCCACTGAAAAATCAAACTGCTGGACATAAAGCGCCCTCCTACTCACACGTGCACTCGCCATATCAGTCTTAAGGATAAATGTGAGTGCCTTATGGTCAGTCCTTATAACGATAGGAAATCCGTACACATACTTCCTCCAACGACTTAATGCGGTGACAGTTGCTTGCATTTCTAACTCTGTGGTTGTATATTTGACTTCGTGTGCTCGTAGCTCCTACTCATAAAGGCTAAATACATCACTTTGTTCGTCTTCTCAGGAGTTTCCTGGTACAGTACTGCTCCAATTCGGATTTCCGAAGCATCGGTCTGAATAATAAATCTTCAGTCGAACACAGAATTTTCCTATCTTACAGAGATTGCTAACAGCTTTTTAGTATTCTGAAATGCCGCTTCCTGTTTCTCTCCCCATTCCCAATGATTGTTGGTTTTGAGTAGATCTTGGAGAGGCGCAACAGTGTCCGTATAACCTGGACAATGATCGGCAAAGAATTGAGTAAGGCCAAGAAACTGTCTGACGTGTTTGTTTCTAACAGGTGTTGGGAAGTTCTGTATAGCTACGATCTTAACTGGGTTCGGTTTAATGCCTTGTCCATCTAAAATATGTCCCAGAAATAGTGCACTCCGCTGACAAAAATAGGACTTTTCTAGGTTCACTTTGAAGTTGCTTCTATTGAGATCCCTGAGCAATAAATCTAGTCTCCTTAGGTGTTTATCCAGCGTCTTAGTACAGATTAGAATATCATCTATGTATCGAATGGTGAAGTCCCTTACTCTTGACTTAGGTTCTTCTCTAATGCCGGAATAAGAGCTGAACTAGACGTCTTTAAACCGAAAGGGAATCTCTCAAAAATATAGGTGTGGTTATCGAGTAAGAACCCTGTCAACATACTCGTACTAACGTCCAAGACAATGTGGTGAAAACTGGAGGTCAAATCCACAGTGCTAAAGTATTTCATATCTCCAAATTTCTTCAATATGTCCTTAAGGTTCGGGGCTCTTTCGTATTCCCATACTAGGAGACTTTTTAAAGCTCTAGTATCAAGGCATACACGAATAGAACCGTTAGGTTTAGGTGCGGTGAATAATGAGTTTAAGAACGGGCTCGGGGACTTAGTATTATTCAATTTCGATACATGTCCTCGATTACCTCACGGACTTGTGGATACAGCTTCTCCGGAATAGGGTAAGGCTTTTGCATATATGCTTCCCAACTATTGACACATAACTTATATCGGAAATTTGGAATTTTGCCAGGCTTAAACCCTATATCTGACTTATGATATTTCAATAAGTCTCCAAGCCTTTCCTTGTCCGCATCTCCGATTTTCACCTCTGCTACCTTCTCTGGCATAAGAACTGAAAACGTTTCCCTCTCCTCCAATTTCGATGACATGATCTCGAAATCAGGTAAAATTACATCATAATTTTCCAACCACTTCCATGAAATAAAGTTCTATTCCTGACCTTCTTCCATGGCAGTTACCCAAATACGCTCTTCCGGTCGGTGATCACGATTTACATTTAATTCTAACTCTTCATGAATGCCATTTGTCCTGAGTTTAATAGAGCTTGTACCCATATTAATAACAGCTTGATAATCACGAAGAAAATCTGCCCCTAGATTAAGATTGTACTCCACCCTAGGCAGCACAACACAAGGGTATGATATAATAGAATTCCCAACCTCAATATCCAGTAGAACCTGCTCTTTACATGTTATTTTGTCTGGAATAACACCCCTGGCCTTCAGTTTGGAGATGGGTATTGACGGGATACGAACTCTGGTCTGCAGTTCAGAGACAAGTGTCTGAGATACAACAATAATTGTCGCGCCAGTATCAGCCAATATCTTTACCTTTAAACCGTGTACTCGTGTATATATGACAGGTAATTCTGTAACTGTGGGGATGTTAATTTTAACCGGGTCATCTAATAAGTCTTCGGGTTTAATAATCCAACTGTGTACAGTTACTGTCGTCCATTCCTTGTCTTCAAAATTTAGGCTATCTCCCCCAGCGTAGTTTAAGGTTCTTTTACAGCTCTCCCCGTTATTCGTGTAAGCTGGAGCATGTGGGTTTAAGTTATATTGTTTCGACGTGTTGACATATTCCTGGTATGCCAAGCTGGCAGCTCCGGGTCAGTTGGCCTCCGCGTGCGAGCGAACTGCCTCTTCCCATCTCTCGTGTGTATCCCGACCTTTATCTTCTCTTGGCCTATTTTGAAAGGAAGCATTGTGCCTCGTTATCGCGAGAATGCTGCTGATTTCCTTGCTCACGACCGCTGGTTTCCCCCTCGCGATTCCACCGAGTATACGTCCTTCTGGGGCCTCGATGTTCTTCATATCTTCTCCAATACGGCCTATTATTTTGCCTCCTATTGAAGTATGGTGCCTTTCAGTCTCTCCTCCTCCATGAATCTACATACTCTCGATGATGGTTCCAGCTGTGAGGTCGCCAGTTCGGTTCCCTCCTATAACTGTGATTTTGCCTTTCTTCTTCGTTTCGCGACGACGTTTGGGTTCCCGAGTTTTGACTACGTCTTTCAGTTTTCCTTGCGAGTGACCCCTCTTTAGTCGCTTCCACATGGTGTATCATTTCAACTAGACGTACACGGGGTTGATTCTGGGCCGTTGTTTAATCCCATTGCCTTAGAGTTTCCTCCACTTCAACCGCCGTCTTGACGTTCGCCGCAGTGAGGGTTCTTTGGACGTCTATTGGAAGCTGCTTCGTGATTGTTGAGACAGTTTCATCTTCCGGTGGGGGTGATCAAGTTCCTGAAGACGTATAAACTGGCTAATAAAATACTCGCTTAATCTCGTCGGCATGGTGCTCGCATACTTGCGTGTGTAGAGCTCCATTCTTAATGACTGCTGATAGCCTTTCTCCCAGTATTTATTCAAGAAGGCCTGTTTGAACTCTTCATATGTTTCAAACGTATATCTAAACGCCCTCACCCATGTTGCGACGGATGCCCCTAGGAATTTCCCTGCCGTACGCAGACATTTCTCGGGCGGAATATGACACTCATACATATCCCTCAAGAACGAGCGCGGGTGATTTCTACATTCGCCTCAAATTTCTTTGGTTTGTCCTCTGCCGAACGCATCCAACTGTACACAGGTATCACGTTAAAGTTCCCAGGCATCGGAGTATATCCCTCCTGCCGCCTCGAGTTGAATAATTCTCCTAATATCACAGGTTCACTACCTTGTCCCTCATTGAATACGTCCTTCCCTTGAGTAGTGTCTTGTGGATTTGGTTGTAAGCTAAATTTTCTTCTCTTCGTGTCAGCACCTTCCTGGAAATCCGTCTGTTCTAACCTGTCCCTTATTTTCTCCACATCGTGCTCCAATCCCAGCATACGCTTCTCAACCGCCTTCTGAGACTGATTTCTTCGATTCTCCAATCTTACTATTTCTGCTTTCACTTCCTTTCTCGTCTGTTGGATGCTCAATTCAATACTTGCTACTTTAGCCGTATTCTTCTCTGTTTCCTTTTCCCATTTATCGGCCATTTCTTCAGACATGTTCTCTATCTTACATTCCAATTTCTTCTCAACTGTTTCCAGATCCTACTTACCTGTGTCAATCTCTCCTACGATTCCCATCAAATCGGCTGTGATAGTCTCTAACTCTTTGTCTGTTTTTGCATCCCTTTCTTCCATCTTCTCCTCTAGAGTAAACCCATATTTCCCTTAATTTCCGTTATCTGGTCATCAGTTACCTTCCGCGATTCCTCAAACTGCTTTCTTAATTCTTCCTTATTAGTGATACAACAAATACGAACATTTTCAACCTTGTGCTCCAACTCTACTAATGTTCTCCGTGTAGCTTGATTTTCTGATGCTCACTGTTCTAACTGTACGCTAGTGTGTTCCATAAGCTCGGTCAGTTAGTTTGACATACGGGTTTCCGTATTACATAGCTGTTCTGTCAAGTTATTAGTCATTTTTTCAGAAACACGCAGTTCACAAATGTCTATATGTTTAGCCATTCTATCTTCGGTATTAGCTACCTCTTCCCCAACACTACCTACTTCTTCTCTGAGCCCCTTTAATTGCTCATCGTTCTTGGCAAAATGTTCTGCCATCCTCTGCTCATTTACGCCATTAGCCACTTGCCCTTTAGTAGTGCCTAACTTCTACCTAAGTTCCTTCAACTGCTCGCCCATTTGCAGTAGCAACTCCTCCATATTCACCAACATTCTATCACCTCGATTCATATTGTCCTATCGGAGAACCGCTAAGTGCACACCACAGACATATCTAGCAAACGCTTATATTTAAATTCTTTTACCTATGCAACTATTACCAATTACGTGATCCCAACAGCATTTAAAATTTCATGGTTCTCAAATCAGCCATTCTAAAACTGCTTAATTTGGAACATCTCTAATTTTGTTACCTAATACAGAAAGTACCACAACACAATTATGAAAATAATCATACAATTAGCCCTTATTATTGCCAAACTTTCCTACCATACCTACTTGGGATCGAAAACTGGACTGTGCTTAAACCAGTCCCGATCAAATAATACCCTCATTACTCCCGACACGTGCCACCTGATTTAACCATTATCAGATGGTCACGAATTGCCAATACCGACAGTAATACTTGTCGTCCGTTACTCCGTGAAATCGAAGTTATCTTAAGTTACCCGATAACTATCACCCACACATATTTCCGTCACAGCCTCGTTCATAAATATAATACCTATTTCCTCTTTATTCAAGAAGCCATTTCACTGTTCCTAACACACAACGGGTTCATCTGATATTTAACGAGGCCTGACTCAAAAACCGTACAGATATTTTACCAATTACTGGTTCCTCTGTTCAAATGTAACTTCGCAATGCAACTAAATTTCGCAACACAGCTCTACCAAGGCTTGCTGATATAACCATATAACAATGTTTCCTTGGTCTCCCCTTTTTACTTGAATATCTGGTTCAGAGCTCACATTATCGGCGCAACTAGACTATCCACGGCGGTGGATATAAACTTAGCTTTACCCTTTCTTACGTTAATATCGGGCCTCACTTAACCGTGCTGACAATCAACTATGCGCGGCAGTGGATATAACATTTGGCTGGCACTATTGTACAGAAATATCGAGCCACCACATCACCGGGTGCTAGAATAACTATGCCCAATAACAAAATGGAGCTTGGTTGACACTTATTTACGGAAATATCGAGCAAATGCGTTGGGCGCCACGTTAACTATGTGCCCTACAACGCACTGGTCGCAATCAAGCAAACGCCGAGAACCGACCAGATGCGTTATAGTGGAAAAATTTACTCACCAAACGGTGGGTAACCCTGGCATATAGCTTACCTGAATCGTAACTCCTCTTCTGCAGTACAGGATGGCTCAGCCATAATAAAAAAACGTGTGTGAAATCGGTCAGCGAAGTAATAAATAGAAGAGGAAAAGTTCGATCAGGTTAAAACTACCACAAGCTAAGTTAAAAAAATGCATACGTGAGTTGCAACACCACAAAATCAAAGCAGAATTTATTTCAAACTGAGAGATTAGATTCCACATATTTAAATTGATGAAAAATGTGTATAATTTCAATCTTTTCTCAAGTCAACTACAACATCAAGAAGTGAGATCCTCGATCCTTGCCAGAGCTACTGTTGGGAAAACCCTGCATCTTCTTCCGTCGATACGTTTGCAGTCTGGGTTACCACCTTGTTCGTTTGGTACAGATAAATTCTAACCTCCAACATAACTGTAACCTCGACGAGCAATGAACAAAAAATTATGAATCAAGGGGAAATTATCTCGCATACACAAACGGTATTTACATTTGGTCCCTATTTATATTATGCTGCAGGATTTAAAGTTATAAACACGCGTACGTAACAATAAACTTACAACACACGATGCATGATATCCGAGACTCGAACTCAAGACTCCACTGGAAGGAATGCAATATCTCGAATTACAACACAATCTTAAAACAATTTATTGACAATGCGCAGAATGATATGGGACTTCCAGGTGCCTGTAATAAAAGTACAACAAAAACTGTGTGTATATTTCACTTTTAAAAGCCTGTTGAAATCAGGTCAAACTTCCTATCGTATACAGTGACTTCTTTGTCAGACCAGACATGGAGAGAGTTTCCCCCAAACAAGTGACGTCTGAAAACCTTCCTTTTCTGCGAGACCCCGGGGAGCCTGCATCGGCCACCGAGCGCCATCATGCACTCCACCCGTGATTTACAAGCAGCCGACAAGTTGTAAACAAGCGAATGGCGAGATTTCATTCATACAAATACCAGCCCTAGTAAAGGAAGTTAATTACTATGCCCTATCATTAACATAACTGACGTGTAAATGTCACACGTATCCTTATTCCAGACAGTGCGAAACCCAGCACATTAATTGATTCATAACTAGAGCTCAGCTAGAGCATTAGTCCCTTTTATTACCCGTGTATTTACCTGCACGCACATATATCATTACACATCTATATTTGCGTACATCGCCCAATTTAGGGCTCTGTTATCTCTTATCGTCCCTGGGCTTATTAAACAGATATCTCTCCCCTTTTATTTATCTTCTGCGTGAATGCATGGGTAGCTCGATTCCCGTGCATGGTCCCAAGATGCATTAAAGGAAATATTGAAGATCATATAGCATTATATCTGACCACAGACTATCATATCTAAACATGCTTCATGCATTTCTAACTAGTCCCTAAGACACTCGGTATACCTATAAAATTCTTAGCCTCCGCAAGTCTTTAGTTCATGAAATAACAACAACAATCCTTTCTTTCGTTGAATGATAACCTTATGTACATCCAAATAAGACACAAATGAAACCGTAATCAAGAAATACTACACGCAAAACTGAAGCTACTCTAATCATGCATGTCCTGAGCATAATTTATATACAGGTGCCCGAGGACACAAAAAACTATTTACAAATTAGCCTGAAGGCGTTACGTTACATTTATGGATTTACGAAGCTACCTTATCCCTGATTCATGTTGATAAGTTAGAATTTCTCTGACCTTCCTCATTTTCAGTCGAATGAAGGCACGATGTCGTGTGGAGCAATGTAAAATTTTTATTAAGGGAAGTTACGAGGCGAGATCGATAAATATCTCTTACGAAGGGATTGCTATTTCTATGTCCGTTTTTAACTGTGTATAACTGACGATGAAAATAACAGTAAAGTTTGTCAGTCATTTTTGTGAAATCCAGTTCAGAAATACAGTACGCGGTCACGTTATGCGGAGATGTTTCATTATCAGAGTATTTGTGTGTGTACAACGTTCTGGATCCTAAGAGTTATATTCCATTTTTATGTCGTCGAGATTTTTGTCGTGTTTAAGCAAGTGGTCAAGTCTGATGCTTGTTGTTTAAAGGGGCCTAACATAGTGGTCAAGTCTTGCTAAATGTGAGTTTAGACAGGATTTTGTGAATCAGGTGATTGGAAGCCCATAAATGATGCCGGGAGATTCTGTGTGAACCCGAGGGATTTATTTGTGTAATGTTTCGAGATGGAAATTGTGATTGATTCCACGTAAAAGTGTCGGTTCGTGATGGGTATGAATATTGAGTGACATCTTAAAGTAAATTCCTGCGTATAATCCGTTTGGGCCAGGAATGCCGTATTTGTAATTTTATATGCAGGATCGATTATATCATTATTTGAAGACCAGTTAAAACGTGAATAGAACATATGGAACTTGTCAGGCGAAGACAGGAGGGTAGCTTGCTCCGCTGGACAGCTGATCAGGTAGACCGCTGCTCCGAAGACAACAGTAATTTGCAGTTTTTATAGTCAACGTGTTGAAAATCAGATTGTATTCTTTAGGATGGAGCTCGTAGTTTTGAAGGAAACTAATTGAAATTCTTATCATTGAGTAATGTGTATGTTATTAGATCGCATTCTGTAATATTAATTTGTTTAATCGAGATTTGGACGTATATCTGAAGCGACGGAAACGAGACAATAATGAGCGGATTTAACCATTTCCTGGGATGACCAAATTAGAGTACTGGTGGTAGTTATTGATTTTTTGAGGGATGCACAAAGCCTTATTTTAAATGTCGTGTTGGGATGTGACAGAGTGTCGGCTTATTTTACGTTGAGTTTACTTGTACAGATTTGAGTACTTAATAATTAGGGGTGTCCAAGCGAATGTTAATAATTGTTAGTCTTAAATTAAACTTGGGGTGTGACGTCATGAAATAAATGATATTGGAAATAAAAAATGTATGTTTCCAGCCTCCACAAAGTGACGATGAATAATATAATAAAACGTATATAAAGTTGAGTAGGGACATATTAAAGAAACCATCCGTCCGCGGAGATAGAATTTGTTGTTGATTAGGATTTATATCATTTCAATTTATTAAATTATTTAAACTCAGTGGAAACCGTATTTTCAGAAATAACTTAAAACCAAATGATTAACTTAAAAATGTATTCTGGAAATCTTAGTTTATTTTGCTGGGAAAATTCAATTGTTAACGTAACGATTAAGGGGACGTGTCCGAATGTAATGGATTTTACTGCCACAAAGTTTTGCGAGCATTGTTGTTGTTGGATTATTTGACTTTGATTGATTGAGGATTAAATGTGCTGGGATTATTAAAGTGGAAACGTTGGTCATCAAGTACTGTAACTTAATTGTGTTTAGCCTCCAGCTTATAAATTTGGATAGTCATGTGGCCATCAACCTCAGTGACTTCGATTAAGGCCATATGCCATTATAGCATCATTTTCCTTGCAGTCATCATCCACAATGACTTTAACGTAAATTGCAAAGTTAGATGTCGGTCCATGACATAGTCGCAGGTCACATCGATTCAATTAAGGGTCCATGCCGTACAACCACTGTGTGGAACATACCGATTGGACTGCCTTAATTATACCAAGAGTCCAGAGTTCGTGTCACGAGGGCTGGATCATCACGAATCATTATGATGGTACATATAGTCTCACATGGAAGCCGAATTTAAGGATTTCCAGGCTTTCTTTTCTTCACTCTTAACTTGTGACAGTAGTTTCTAGTAAGGATGCCGGTCAGGCAGTTGAGCTAAAACTTCTAAAGCCAGTACATCTTGATCGAACAAGTAAAAGTTCGAGATATAATGTTTTTTTTAATTTTCAACTTATATAATTTCTTGAATAAACCACGATTTTTGTAGATTTGATTTTTATTTCGTAGAAAGATTAAATATTACTGAAACCCGCCTCTAACCTAAGCAAGTGACGAAGAACCCGTTAACGACACAAGAGACAGATCTCATGCAGATTGCTAATAGGTAAGGAAGGTAGGTATCCTTCATGGTCCTTAAAGGGTTCAATATCTATTAAATTATTTAATTATATTCCTTTCTTTACAATATTTCTACAGTTTGACACTAACATTTTATGTCATCCGTAATTGACTTCCAGATCACTGGACCCTTATCAACGTTCCCTAGACCACCCCTTTTCCCTGAATGTACCCCCTATAACCCTTCTCAACGTCCGACTCGTTGGCTGAATGGTCAGCGTACTGGCCTTCGGTTCAGAGGGCCCCGGGTTCGATTCCCGGCCGGGTCGGGGATTTTAACCTTCATTGGTCAATTCCAATGGCCCGGGGGCTGGGTGTTTGTGCTGTCTCCCAACATCCCTGCAACTCACATACCACACATAACACTATCCTCCACCACAATAACACACAGTTACCTACACATGGCAGATGCCGCCCACCCTCATCGGAGGGTCTGCCTTAGAAGGGCTGCACTCTGTTAGAAATAGCCACACGAAATTATTATTACCCTTCTAAACAAATGTCGTAACTTATACGTACCACTGCGATTTAAGTGAAGGCCATCTAAGCGCAGATCCCTATCTCCAACCCACGCATTAGGATCTAGAAATCTCACTCCAATTTCCCACATACCCACTACATAGTTTTATTTAAATCTCCAATCTCCTTCCAGTCAGTCTCCCTCCTACATAGTATTCCACTGATAACAACCTCCGCTTCCTTATCTTCACCCCTGCTGCCTTTACCAGATCCCACATATCCCCAGCTATGTTGGTACTTATACCTGCTTGCCGTACGTTGTTGGTACCAATGTGAAATACTATCACCTTCTCCGTTCCCTCATCCTTCTTTTCTACTTTCATCATTACCTGCCTTAACCTAATTCCTGGATAACACACTACCCTGGTTCCCTTTCCTCTACACACTTCACCACATGTCTAACAATGGAATCCCCATGACCTGAGCCTCAACCTTACCCACCTCATTTGATCCCCTCCCCTTCTGGTCAGCCCTATCTTTCCTGACGGCTGCAGAAACTACTTCCTCCTTCCTTTTCTCCTTCCTATTACCTAGTTCCACCTGTCGTTTCTTATCCTCTACTCTACATTTTCCTTTCCTACCTTATCCTGCCCTCCTACTTCCACACTGCTCAGCAACAGTTCCCTGTTCCTCATCTTCCCTCTGTCGTTCTATCTGAAGTGAAGTGTTTTTAAAATGTACTCATTAATAATAAGTATACAAGAAAATGTAGCTCTGTAGTGGTCCATTTGATACATTTAGACACTTATTTATTGCCAGTATACATAAAACTTGCGACTTCTTTTTCACTCACTATTTTCAAAGTTACGACAAAATCTGAATGAAGAATATTACGTACAACCCGTTGTTTATACTAAATCTTATGTATTCATTATTTTGATTATAAGAAATTATGTTTTTAAAACCTCAGTTTCAGAAAGTATTTTGTAAAGATATATTTATCTTTGTAAGTTTTATCACAAGTTTTCAAATATCGAAACTTGTGACTTTTATTGGCGAGAGGGTGGGGGCGTATGTTTTAGAAAGGGACAAAATCTGCGGGTATGCGTTTCGGCACCTCAAATGTTAGAAATTAAGCACTGGTGTTGTACAATTTCATGCCGTCAGACACCGTTGACCTCACTGGAAGGACACTTAGAACAATAATCATCCAAAGCAATTGTCTTCGTATACCGGTACTTCTCAAATCCCCACTGGCTACTTGTCATTCACAGCTACCGGCCATTCGTTCTTCAAGAAAACAATGTGTGTTTAACATCCGTTGTGATTCTCTCGTTCTTAGGAGACACTAATATGCAGCACTTCCGCTCGGGAAAGGGTAGGGCCTATCTCGTATTTAAGATTTTTTGAATAAATCAGACTAGCGTGCTACATAGTCGGCATTTCTCTAGGGAGCAGCGAATGCAATATATTCTCAGTCATGTTATATAGGGTGTAAAAGTAAGACGCATTCAGGGTCCTAGAAAAGCAGAGGATGTCTCAAAAAGGAACCGTGATGGCCAGGTGGCATAGTCACTGGCTTCCCTTCAAGGCGGCTGCGATTCGAATCCTGACAATGCATGTGAGATTTTTGAAATGAAATTTTCCCGATATTCCACAGAAAAGTAGAAATACATGGCTATGATCACGACATTGACAATCTCGTAAAATGACAACCTTTTTTGTGTGCCTGCTTTAGAATATCTCAAAAAGACCTAATCTGCATTGTATTGAATATAAAAGCACTCGAATTAAATTGTATTTTTATTAACATATATACAGAATTAATAACCCGACACACCGGGTGAGTTGGTCGTGCGGTTAGGAGCGCGCGGCTGTGAGCTTGCATCCGGGAGATAGTGGGTTCGAATCCCACTGTCGGCAGCCCTGAAGATGGTTTTCCGTGGTTTCCCATTTTCACACCAGACAAATAATGGGGCTGTACCTTAATTAAGGCCACGGCTGCTTTCTTCCAACTCCTAGGCCTTTCCTATCTCATCGTCGAAATAAGACCTGTCTGTGTCAGTGCGACGTAAAGCCACTAGCAAAAAACCCCACAGTTCCGTTCATACTTCTTGATGATCTATTAGATAACAAGACGATGTACGTCACTGATTACAATCTGCGCATACACAGTATTTGAATAATGGCGAGACTTTTTAACATACTTTTCCTTTTACTTAGAATATAATATTTAAATTTAAGTGGCGGTTTTAGAGTTCTACGAGGCCTCACTGCTATGTGTTCTTCGAGGTCTGTGTTATTTTTCTTGTTGAGATGCAGGAACTGAAACTGCAGCCTCTTTCTGTCTTGGACTCGAACAAATTGCTTTTCTTTGCTTGTTACCAGACACTTCAGCTAAAGTAATAAAAATGAAATGGCGTATGACTTTTGCTGCTGGAGATCCCAGGACGGGTTCGGGTCGCCAGGTGCAGGTATTTCGATTTGACACCCGTAGGCGACATGCGCGTCGTGATGAAGATGAAATGATGATGAAGACAACACATACACCCAGCCCCCATGTCAGGGAAAAAAACCAATGATGGTTAAAATTCAGACCCTGCCCATCTGGTCTTGTGTGATAAGTGATTCCTGGAGCTCGGTCGGATATGAAACAGAAAAGACTGAGATTTGATTGTACGGATGCTATTGGTATTCGGAATTGGAATCGGGTCTAAATTTAAGAAGAGTATTTCGAAGGTCTTGTCTCAGTGGTTGCTGTTCAGTACTATGTTCATGTGATTCGACTTCTTATCTAAGCGGCTCTTCTTCGAGTTTTCTTCGCAACGGCTCTAATGTGGCGTTTGACAACATTTTTATTTTGCAACTGAATTCCACATTAAAGTAGTCCCATAGAATCTTGGATCTGTAGTTCTAGCTATTTAGGTCCCAATGGATTGTAGTTGCGGGTTCGGAAGAATGGAGTATCTGTTTCAAGCCGTTCTTTATTTTACGTGCTTTACATGTATATGGACGTATATTATCTAATACTGTTTCAGCATTCTTACCATCAGTATTTTGGCAGGTGTTTTTGCAGTACGTGCCGAGCAAGAGGCTGCGTGGTTTGGGTCACGTAGCTATAAGCTTGCATTCGGGAGATAGTGGGTTCGAATCCTATTGTTGGCAGCCCTAAAGATGGTTTTCCGTGGTTTCCCATTTTCACACCAGGCTGTACCTTAATTAGAGCCACAATCGCTTCAGTCCCAGTTCTAGCCCTTTCCTCTCTCATCGTTGCCATAAGCTCTATCTGTGTCGATGTGACGTAAAGCAAATGGAAAAAAAAGTTTTTGGAGTGCCTGCAAGAACGGTCGTATGCTGATGTAATAGCATTCTCTGAACTTGCAATTCAAAGTTTCCTTCTAACTTGACAAGAATTTTCTTTGTAGCGTGCACCATACGTTCAGCTTGTCCATTATTTGCTGGATGGTATTTAGCAGAGGTGCTCATGCTGGGCATTTCGTCCCGCGGACACACAGCACTGTAAGCGGGCGGGCAGGCAGGCGATGTGCGCATGCTATTCAGCCACAGTGACGTTGTTACGTCATAGGCCGTGAAGGTTGAGTGAAGTTCTCCGAGTCACTCTCGACCACGGCGGCGATACTCGCCTTTGAAATTGAGGCAGATAATAATAAAAGAACGACGGCAGAAATCCACGTCATTTTCACTTTACTCTGTAAGAAATAAATTATGTTCATTGCAGTTTATGTATTTTGATCGGATACGATAAAGAATTAGCCCAACAACCTCAAATACTTTTGCACTGTACGTAATGAACTATAATCGTGTAACCGTCCAGTCTTCTCCAGCCATATTAATTGTTATTCTACAGTACTATTACATGATATCACTCAATATCAAAATTATCCGTCATCGGCAATTGTTCAATTGTTCAATCAATTTGTAAATAAGAATTATATTGGAAGCATATGATATATTAGATCATCATTTATTATTATATTACGACATAGGAATTCATTATGTACTGTGAATGTGGTCAATATGTTGAGACAGAGTTTGTGTCATTTCATCTCATATCTGTGTATACGGAAAAGTTATTCTTGACGCTTGGGAATTTGGAATGAGTCACTGGGTTTAACTCAAGTATACAGTATTATACAGGGACCCGCGCGCAAGGCTAGCGCAAGCTACGAGACTACATCATCGACACGCCTACTGCTTACACGTGAAGAAAGAAGAGAGGGAAGATATGATATGAGATCAACGAATCCGATGCTACGTTGTAAAGAGACTTGGTATGAAGCAGTTACCTAGGAAGGGGATGGCCCGTGTATATAATTCTGCACGAAGCAATCCAGAAGACACAATTATTATTTTGGGACAGTGAGTTGTCGCTTCGAGACACAATTATTATTTTCGGGACAGTGAGTTGTAGCTTCGAGATACAGTACGTAGCTGCTGTGATGCTGTCGGATCAGGATGAGACGAAACAAGTATACGGCTTGGGGTATATTTTATATTATTCTGGACGAAGAACTACGTTAGTTCAAGTCTACGGTACTTGGTAAAAATCTGTATTGTATCAGGAGAATAGCTTAGTTGGACTGAGGTTCCTGATAACATGGAAAAATTCATAACACTGAATTTTCTCATCCTAAGACCAACGGTGATCAATTTTCACAAGCATAGGGCCAATGTCTAATATAAAGACTATGCAGTTATAGAATGCTAGTCCAGATAGCCCAAACCATATCGCAGAAGGAAGGAAGGATGTCCATGGAGCCAGTCTACAGCGAGAAAAAGGGAACGAATAACCACGGAATACAGATGACCTCAACGGAAGCTACAATTGGTGAGCCACAATTAGAAAATGCAAGCAACAGTAAATTACAGAAACGTTAAATTCTTAATTCCCTCCAAGCTAAAAGGGACTTTTCCGACTCATCTCTTTTTGTTTTCTTTAATATATTCATTTGACCAGTTATTGCGTTAATTTTCTTTCTCAAAGCGATACTTAATGGTTAATTATTTAAAATCCTACCCCTGTGATTTAAGTATAAGTCTCTATGTTATTCAATATAAATTTTGCTATACAGTTTTTTTTTCAAACTGTAAAGCTGGCGCCCAAACAATACATAGAGAAATGGGAAACCATAGAATGATAATTGATATTCTATTTGCGTCGCAATTTGCGGGCAAGTCACATATAGTTTATATTTATGTTCCCCAGCTATTAACTTTCGTCTCCCCAAGTGTGAAGCTTAGGAGAGGGAAGAGTTACATTTGTCGCACCAACGTGGAGCTCGAAAACCATTATGTATTCGTGAGAAGAAAGCAGTAAAATTAGATTCTGTGTTTGTGGGGCTAAAGTGAGTGCCCATATAATTTATATGTGTGATTTTGGGGGAATCATGGCTACACAAGTTGAAAAGGACATGATATTGCGTAGCGGAAACTTAGTAAAGGGAGGCGAGGCGCTGAATTTTAGGGATGTTGCAGATGAGAGCATTGAAGTAGATAAAACGGTAGAGAGTGGTAGGAGCATGGAAAATAGCACAGAATCTGATGTAGCTAGGATGGAGGGCGAGAAAAAAGTAATACGCATATTGAAAAGAATATCCAACAACTGTTTATGATGATGCAGGGGATATTAGAGCAAAGGAATGGGATAGATGAAATTAGGAAGGAAACGAAAGGGATAATGAAATTAGGAAGAAGTATAGAAAACGCAGACAGAGATTAAAGAAAATAGAAAGGAGATAGAACAGACGAAAACCGAAATTAGCAGAGAAGTCAACACCAATATGGATGCTTTAAATCGTAGATTAGATGAAGCACTAGAGCAGCAGAAACGTTTGGATAAACAGTTTGGGGAACAGGAGATGAAACGTATCCAACATGAGAAAGAGTTACAAAGAAAGTTAAGTGAACATAGAATCGAAGTCATGGCGTTGGTAGAAAACGAAAATTGTATAGTTAGGAGCGAAGTAGACCAGCAGATCACAGGAATTAATCGTAAAATGCAGGAACAAGTAGGAGAAGCTAGTAAAGTTAGAGAACAAGTGCAACAACAATACGATTATCTGTGCGGTAAAGTAGAGATTAATGCTAAAAAATTGTAATGAAAAGTTTGCGATTGACGTGGAAACAAGAGAGAAAAGAATAAATGAACGTATTGTTAGGTCGGAGGCACAAATACGTAAAGAAATCGGAGTAAAGCAAGGTAATATAGGAAGTCAGTGCCATGGTACAAATTTCATATGTGATACTGAACTACCTAAATTCAATGGGAGGCAGACAAACCCTTTAGATTTTTAAACGCTGTTAAGAAGCGATTTGAAAAACGGATAGAAGAAGGAGTCATTGAATGGGAAGAAGCGTTAGAAATAATTGGTAATGCTTTTATTGGGGAAACAAAATCATGGTTTGCGGTGTATAACAGCATGACCAGTATAGTGGAATTCCAGAAATATTTCACGGAGAAATTCTGGAGTGAAGTTATACAAAGCAGGGAAAGAGAGGTCACACGAAGGGGTTTCTATGACAGAATATTTTCTGGCCCACGTTATGATTTGTGAAAACGTAGATGAGATGTCAGCGGAGAGATATTTTGAAATTATTACTCAGACATTTTCCCAACAAAATCCGCGAAGGTAACTGTATGCAACAGATAGTCAATTCAAGGAATGGAAAGATTGGAAGCAAATTTGGTGCGTTAGGAAATATTAGTAATACACGAGAGTACACAAGCTATAAAACACCACCAAGAAGACAAGAACACAATCACCGTGGTCAATTCCAAGCGAGACAACAAAATATAGGTAATCAGTCGCACCAGCAAATTTGGAATGTTCAGAGGGAACGTAATATTGAGGAGGGTACAAGCCGAAATCAGGATACAAGGAGACAGAGTAATTTAAACTGATAGTAGACGGTAATGAGAGATCAGATTATCAGTCTTCAGTACATGCTGCGAGAAATTGTGTAATGACGCACATGAATTATGATCTCGATATCAGAGGTGAGTTATTACGGGAGGTGGAAGTGGATCAAGTCGAAGTTGCTAGTAAAAGTGATAACCCCGTTGTTACAATCGTAGTATGGAGGGCGCCTTATCAGGCTTTATTAGATTCAGGCAGTTAAAAGTCATGTGTAAGTTCGAAGTGGTATGAGGACAGAAAAAGGAGGATATTGAGATAGAGGAAATGCCTGTGAAATCTACATATATCGTTACCGCTGTAGGGAAACGATCCAAGCAAATATGTAAACAAGTTGCCATAACTATTTGTATTAACGGGAAGTCGATAATTCAGATATGTCTTGTTACTCCGAACCTTATATTTGATGTTATTTTGGAATCTGACTGGCTAAGTTTGTACTCAGCTCGGTTAGATAATGAGGATATTAAAGTCAGGTTGGATGCCGAAGTTCAGACGTAAGTGGAGGTTTGTAACATGTGGTGTGTCAATGAGGTTTCAAAAGATGAAGAAAGAGCAAATTTTAAGTTATGTGAAGTGTGGCTAGAGGAGAATCAAGATTATGCTTTGAGAGAAGAGGGTCATAGTGGCAGTTTGGAAGAAGGTCAGAGGGACCAATTGTTGTATGTGTTGAGAAAACACAAGGAGGTATTTTCATTGAAACCTGGTAAAGCATATGTGTATAAACATTCATTTTCAGTGCTGGATCAAAGTATATTCGTTGGACCGAGACATCCGATACCACACAAATATGTCAAAGCAGTAGACAATCAAATAGAAGCCATGTTACAGGATGGTATTATTGAAGTGATGAGTAGTCATTGTGTCAATCCATTACTGATCGTGCCTAAGAGCGACGGTTCTGTCCGTTTATGTATTGATGCGAGGGAGATGAATAAAGGTATTGCGGCAGATCAATTAAAATCGTTAACTGTAGAGGAGCTGATACAGGATTTTCGAGGGAAAGTTTGGTTTTCAACTGTAGATTTACGTAGTAGTTTTTGGCAGATTCCGTTAAGAGAGGAAGATAGACCTTTAACAGCATTTAGTCACAAGAGTAATCTGTATCAATTCTGTCGTGTCCCATATGGTACTCGTACTAGTCAGTGGCGGCTCGTGAAAAAATCGTCCTACGTGCTACAAAAAACAAGCTAAATACGCTGTTTTAAATCTGCATATTGCCATGATGAACAACGCATACTTCAAACTTGGTAATAATAATAATAATAATAATAATAATAATAATAATAATAATAATAATAATAATAATAATAATAATAATACAACTTTTCTCACAATTTATAACTCAGAACAAACAAAAACAACATTAATTTGGAAGCAGATGAATTCTTCGACAACTGTCTAAGAGATAAATAATTCATTCGATAAATATTGTTTTTACTAACCTAATGGCGCAACTTACATCAGTGCAAATAGAATCGTGGGAATATAGATCCCCACTAAGAACACTAATTTAATTTCACTTCTTTATATACACTGCAGTGGATAAATAATTTGATAAATCTCCGTATAAACTTTAGCACTAACACAATGACAGAAAAAACACGCACCAGTAATATAACCGCGAGATTAAAAACCGCACAAAGCAACTGAAAGAGCTGCCAACCGATTCATTGAGACCTCCCCTATTACCATAGAAAATGTCCGGCTCCATGGCTAAATGGTTAGCGCGCTGGCCTTTAGTCACAGGGATCCCGAGTTCGATTCCCGGCAGTGTCTGGAATTTTAACCATCATTGGGTGTATGTGTTGTCTTCATCATCATTTCATCCTCATCACGACTCGCAGGTCGCCTAAGGGACTCAGATCAAAAGACCTGCATCTGGTGAGTCGAACATGTCCTCGGATACTTCCGGCACTAAAAGCCATACGCTATTTCATTTCACCAGAGTAAATTACATTGTAATGCGGGATAACATTTAGGGTCAGTCAAAGATTCTTTGACTCACCTACGAATTCCTTATTTTTGACACAAAAGGAAGATGGATATTTTAATAAGCATGTGTGAGATAGATTGCCTCCACTTACGCTTTACTTTCGAGCCCAGACGATGCTACTCTCTAGTGGCAGACTTGCTTACCACGTTCAAAATCAAGGTAGCTGGAGACATCGAGTACTTCTACCCCCTTGTGGGAGAGGAAGTAACTATAGACGGGATCAGTGAAAGTTGATCCCGGTTTATTGTATACTCCGCCGGCTAGGGGGAGTGTTGCAAGCTTGGCTGCGCCTGCGTATTGCTTCCTTCAGGCTACAGGCAAGGGCTCACTTCACATGAGCACGAGCCTTGTTCCCCAGGAGAACGGCGCTAGGTGTTCGACAGATCTCGTCCTGATTTTCACAAAACACAAATTTATATCGTACTCAAAACAACGAAAAGGCACCACGATAATTGCACTGTATATAAATAATATTCCTTACAGTTCCAAGCTACGTGCTGGAGCCCGGTAGCACGTACTGACCGGCCGCCACTGGTACTAGTTCTTCTGCGTTAATTCGTGCTTTGAATATTGCTTTGGGGAACGAAGCCGACCACTATGCCACTATTTACATTGATGATTTAGTCATTTCATCTAGTAGCCTTGAAGAGCATTTAGAACATCTCCACAGGATATTTACCAATTTAGAACAGGCAGGTTTCACTCTTAAACTGGAGAAATGCATATTTTGTAAGCCCGAAATCACCTTTTTAGGACACCGTGTATCTGCAGTAGGTGTGACTCCAGAAAGCACGAGAATAGAGAAAATATTGAATGCAAAAAGGCCCAGGAATGTAAAAGAATTGAGATCATATATTGGAATATGTAATTTTTAGAAGATTTTAGTAAGATTTTCCTACTTATTAGAGCCGTTTGGAGATTTGCTGAAAGCTGGCAACAAGTGGAAGTGGACAAATACCATGAGAAGGCATTTGAAGAGCTTAAAGATGGTTTTAGGAAAGCTGTGATTCTGAAATATCCTAAAGGAGATAAGGAAGTATGTTATGATGACAGATGCATCACATTGTGGTATTGCCGGAGTTCTATGTCAGGAGGATGATGAGAATAACTTAGGTACTGTTTCGTTAGCTTCGAGAGGGTTAAGTGCAGCTGAGAAACGCTATACGCTAACTGCATTAGAGTTTTTAGCGATTATATATTCTCTAAGTAAATGTAGGATGTACGTGTTGGGTACAAAACTTGAGATATGGACCGACCATCATGCGTTATCTTTTATTTCTACTTGCAAATTGTCAGCTAACAGGGTCAGTAGATGGATTTTAGCAATACTGGAGTATGATTTTAAAGTGGTACACATTAAGGGCAAGAACAATGTGTTAGCCGATTTGCTATCTAGAGACCGGGATTTGAGTAACGAAGGTAGTGTCATTAAGACTCAAGAAGGCATTTTTATCTATGCATGTCTTCATAAAGACACTAAGGAAGCTTTAACTAGGTTAAAGAAGATGCGTTTTGAACAATCTCGGGATAGTGAGTGTAAAGATGTGATAAGTGAACTTGAGAACGGAGATCAGGAGAGTGTGAAGAAAGGTAGGCACACTATAGAATGGTTGATCAATTTTTAACGAGGAATTGTGGTGACGACGGTTGGCATATAAGTGTACCCAAGTCATTGAGAACGGAATTAATTTGGTTCATTCATAAGGAGTTGCGACATTATGGAGCAAGTAAAGTGTTGTATGAGATTCAGAGAAGTTTTTATGGGATACGATGGGGAGGGAAATTAGGAAAACTATTTCCTCTTGTGATGTATGCCAACGGAGTAAAGCTCCCAATAAGTATCTCGAAGGACCTAGGCAAGCGGTCATTACTGAGAAACCTGATGATCTTGTTTGTATTGATTTTGGACCCGTATTTCGTGGTAAATATGGCTACCAAAACGTATTTGTGGTGATTGACGTTTTCCCAAGTTAGTCAGACTGTATCCGATGAGAAAAACGACAGGTCTTAGTTGTAGTAAAACTATTAGTGTCAAGTATGTTCAGGAATTAGGTTCGCCAACGAGGTTATTATCTGATAGTGGATCTCCATTTACATCGAGGAAGTGGAAGGCTGTTATGACAGAGTTTAGGTATCACACATGTTTTTTCATCTATTAGGAACCCACAAGGTAATATGTGTGAACGCACGATGAAGGAATTAGGTAGGATGTTTAGATCTTTAGTTCATGACAAGCACACTGCGTGGGTGTGTTTTTTAGCTTTGATTGAGAAATGGATCAATATGGTACAGCATGAAAGTACGAAATTCACTCCTTTAGAGGTTCATTTTGGAAGCAATCCAAGGAATGAGCTGACAAAAGTACTAGGTATTACACAGGGACCTCAGCGGGACACTAAGATATATGTCAGATTAGCGAGAGAGAATTTGATTAAAGCGGCTGAGAAGCGTAGCAAACAGCAGAAACGTCAGGTATTAGAAAAATTTCAGGTAGGAGGTTCTGTTCTGTTACGTGTTCCCATGCTCTCGTCCAGTGAAGAGAAGGTGACGAAGAAATTATTATTTTTTGTATCAGGGTCCATTCAAGATTCATTGTCGGGTTGGTCCTTGTGCATACAGATTTAAAGATGGTGATCGTGTCATGTTGGGCACTTATAATATTCGCTCTCTGAGACGATATGTTTCTGAGAATTAAGCGTAATGTCTCCCAGGTGTTGTTTTGATAACACTAAAAGTACTTCAGTTAGCAAACATGAATTAATGTATAGGTTGTGAACCTAGGCCTGACACTCCTGTAGAAGCCATGAATAACTTGGGAATTTTTGAAACTGCAGAAGGAAATTAATGCAATAATTTTCTAAGTAGTTTTTTGTGCAATGAAAACAACAAATTGCTTGCAGCCATCTAAGAGAAGTAAGCAACGTGTGATGACGTGTGTGTGGTTTATATATTTTAATAACCTAGAACTGCAGAACACTTTGATGGTGAAGTGCAAATATAGTGTAATTTACCTGTTGTAATGTTGTAAAATATTGTGAGTGGTGCTGACAAACTTTCGTAAGGAAATCGGCAGGAGTTATTACAAGTATTATATGGTATCATTGGAACAGACACTCTACAGTTAGACACAAGATTTGATTATGTATGTTTTTATTAAGTGTTTATAAGAAGCAATGGTGTATGTATCAGCCGCATTGGTGTAGTGTGTTATTTTCACATATGTTATATTTGTAAATAACAGGAGAGCGTATGTAACCGTCCGAGCTTCTCCAGCAATATTAATTGTTATTCTACAGTACTGTTACGTGATATCACTCAATATCAAAATTTTCCGTCATCGGCAATTATTCATTAAGGCCTGTTAATTTAACTTCAATCAATTTGTAAATAAGAATTCTATTGGAAGCATATGATATATTAGATCATCATTTATTATTATATTATAAGATAGGAATTCATTATGTACTGTAAATGTGGTCAATATGTTGGGACAGAGTTTGTGTCATTTCATCTCATAACTGTGTATACGGAAAAGGTATTCTTGACGCTTGGGAATTTGGAATGAGTCACTGGGTTTAACTCAAGTATACAGTATTATACAGCGACCCGCGTGCAAGGCTAGCGCAAGCTACGAGACTACATCATCGACACGCCTACTGCTTACACGTGAAGAAAGAAGAGAGGGAAGATATGATATGAGATCAACGAATCCGATGCTACGTTGTAAAGAGAATTTGTATGAAGCAGTTACCTAGGAAGGGGATTGCTCGTGTATATTATTCTGCTCGGAGCAATCCAGAAGACAAAATTATTATTTTGGGACAGTGAGTTGTCGCTTCGAGACACAATTATTATTTTCGGGACAGTGAGTTGTCGCTTCGAGATACAGTACGTAGCTGCTGTGGTGCTGTCGGATCAGGATTAGACGAAACAGGTATACGGCTTGGAGTATATTTTATATTATTCTGGACGAAGAACTACGTTAGTTCAAGTCTACGTTACTTGGTACAAGTCTGTATTGTATCAGGAGAATAGCTTAGTTGGACTGAGGTTCCTGATAACATGGAAAAATTCATAGCACAGAATTTTCTCCTCCTAAGATCAACGGTGATCAATTTTCACAAGCATAGGGCCAATGTCTAATTTAAAGACTAGGCAGTTAGGGAGTGCTAGTCCAGATAACCCAAACCATATCGCAGAAGGAAGGAAGGATGTCCATGGAGCCAGTCTACAACGAGAAAAAGGGAACGAGTAACCACGGAATACAGATGACCTCAACGGAAGCTAAAATTGGTGGGCCACAATTAAATAATGCAAGCAACAGTAAATTCTTAATTCCCTCCAAGCTAAAAGGAACTTTTCCGACTCATCTCATTTTGTTTCGTTTAATAAATTCATTTGACCAGATATTGCGTTAATTTTCTTTCTCAAAGCGATACTTAATGGTAATTATTTAAAATCCTACCCCTGTGATTTAAGTATAAGTCTCTATGTTATTCAATATAAATGTTGCTGTACAGTTTTGTTTCAAACTGTAAAGCTGGCGCCCAAACAATACATAGAGAAATGGGAAACCATAGAATGATAATTGATATTCTATTTGCGTCGCAATTTGCGGGCAAGTCACATATAGTTTATATTTATGTGTCCCCAGCTATTAACTTTCGTCTCCCCAAGTGTGAAGCTTAGGAGGGGGAACAGTTACAATCTTCAGTATTATATTTTAAGAGGTGCTTTAGAAACAAGAGTTAAGGTGGGTAAGCTGTGACTTGTGGTTGCTTGGGTTTAATTTTTTAACTGTTAGGCCCTTCAGTGATCCGAATTTAATTAAGTTGTTTCTTTTGCGGGTGTAATACTGTTACAATATGTTTTCTCTTTCAGGTAGTTAATAAACTTATTTACTCAACGTTAGTTTCGGCAGACTGGTGAGCCTAACAGTTATAGATCAACCGAGTCGAAACCGAAAAGAGATGGCTTCAGATATTACCAAACAGAAACAAAAAATGTATTTAAATTATCTGATAAAATCACCTACAATACAATCATGCTTACCTAGCGGGAATAACATCAGTTGGGTTATTTATTTGAAGGAATACCGAATATATATTTGGTAGAAGCCTTTACATTGTTGTTGTTGTAAAATGTATATATAGAGAGACTATAGACTATATAGAGACTACGTATTATCATCGGACGTCTGATAAGTTTTAAATTTCAGAAAGTCAGTGAACAGCGAAAGTTACATAACACTACAACACTGTGCAAAATCAAGCAGTAAACTTGTTGAATTATGTAAATATATTACGTTTATCTGAATGAATAATAGGAATTTTACATTTTTGGTGGAAATACTATCATTCCCATCCAAGAAACTGTAAATCGTAGCATGTACGCTTAAACCATGTATCTTTGTAAATTGTAACACAAACTATAACGTGTTCAGTTTTATTTGAATGTATGAATACAATTGACTGTTTATATCAAGCGCAGCATAAATCAAACCGAAATATAAAAAGGTCGTTTTTCTTGTGATTATAGCGGGTTTTTTTTACATTTTAATACCCGAATCAACATTTCGCTGAGTAGTGGAGGAGAGCTTCGTAGACACAATCAAACGACACCGCTTCACTTCCCTGTCAAGTGTGTTCGCTCTCTCGCTTCTCTGTGACGTATGCATGCTACGTAAGCTGCCCACATTTACGTCAGACCAGCCCGGCCGCACTGGGATAGCCACAACGTGCACCCAGCTGAGCGCCTCTGGTATAGAGAAATGTTGAAATCGAGCGACCTTCTTTTTGTAGTACTCGTGAAGTTCTTTTAAATCAAGAGGAAGTCTGTTACCAGAATGTTCGTCATTAGGAAGGCTCAGCTTGGAAATACCTTCATGAAACTGTTTATGATTTCACTGGATGCCATCGACTTCATAACATCCACTTCAAACCTTTCAGACATTGCATCGATAAAAATAAATAGATTTTCAACAAGACCTACATAATCGACGTGTAAGGTTTACCGGTCTTTCGGTGGATTGATGAGGTTTGATGATGATGATGATGATGATGATGATGTTTGTTGTTTAAAGGGGCCTAACAGATAGGTCATCGGCCCCTAATGGTACGAGGTGAAACGAAATGAAACGACCATTAAAGCTTCAAAATGTATCCACTGACTAAAATATAAAACGAATGATGATGAAAAAATGACCATAAATCCAAAAGAATCTGTGGATCCAATTCACAATTAGTGGCGGCGCGTGACCCTTATCAAAGTGTTAGCATACTAGTTTGTAGAAACATGGATAAAAAAATGTAGGGCATTAAAGCTTAAATACAAGCGTGCATTTTTAAACTTACACACATCAATCATCTCTGTACATCTGCATGCCTCATATTATTTCTTAACACAGCTCTATCCGGCGATTATTGGCAGCAAAAGCATCTATAACAGAATCATGGAAACCCGTATTGTTCATACATCTTTTCAGAAGGTTCTTTTCATTGAAATTAATGACAATTTTGATAGTTTTTTCTGGTGTTTGCGCACTTCTTAAATCATTTTTATCCGTTTCATTGCCGAAAACAATCGTTTGACAGAGGCGCTAGTAGCAGAAATAGTCAAAATTAAAGAACCGAGTTTGATTACTTCAGGTAATGCCTCATTTAATCCTGAACATGTTAAATAGCTTTAAAGTTGTAGTATGCAGGACTCCTTAAAATCTGATGATGCGTAGATGACCGACAACTCGGTTTTGAGTACCAGGACGCTGAAGTAGCTACCATATGATTTAAACTGATAATCGAATGGCCGAATAGGGAAAGAGTCAGTGTATGTTTCAAGCAAGCAAATCCAAAAGAGAAAGAAATTCCAGCTGATTCAATTCGGGAAAAATGGTAGGTTATATGTCGAACCGTTGTATTTCAAATACTTCACAATGCAGTCTCAGTATGATTTCTGTTTGTCAATTTACACATCACCAATTCGCTACATTTTAACGTTAACTTCATTTTTATTTGATAAAACTTACGAACGTTCGTCTGTGCACTGCTTCCAAGACAAATAAAATTGATCACGTTTGTCATTCAGAAATCTTTTTAATTCATCGACCTTGAGAGCATAACATCTGATGTCATTAATTTTAGTTTTGTAAAATGTTGAACAAGATTTTTGCTTGGCCAGAAAAAGGCAGCTCTTGCTCCACCAGGAGATAAACAGCATCTGTTAGACAATTAACTATATACCCATTTGCTTTATTTTTTCAATACGTTTGTCTCTATTAATTTTGAAGGCAAGTCTTAGGGATTCCTCTATTCTAGTGCTACTGAACTTCAGTAAATCTACTTTGGAATTAACATGGTCTGCAGTCTGTTCATGTCGTTTCTTTAGTACATAATGACTGTTAACATCACAAACTCCCTTTGTTGTTCAAACATTCGTATCTGTTGAAATTCAAAGGCAAGGCCAGCAACATAAGGAACACGACTTCCTTCAGCCACGCAGCCATGTATCATTTGCGTACCAGGAATCATTAAAACGATGCGCTTTGCCCATTCTTTCTGTTACCATAGCTAATATACTGGTAGTGGGTGTCCCATTGTCTATGATTTGTATCTTAGCAGCAATAGTTTGGCTAGAGAATGAATGTTTTAATAAGTCCTCAATAACACAGTAGCATTCGTCCTCCATCATAAATGAATCTCCCTTTAGCAACAACAAAGCCGTTGGAGACAGAAGACACGTTCTTAACAATCACAACTGAATACTGCAAGCGATTACTCTTAAGTTAGCCTCTCGACTGAGGTAAATATGCGAGCCTACTAACCAGCATGGTCAGCTCTGTGCAGTGTTTCCGAGTGCATCGAATGCCCAAACGCGGCCCGACTGAATTCAAACTCCTCATGTTTGCCTCTGCGAAACGGCAAACAGGGCGCACAGTCGGCATATCTTCATCATTCGATGGATCACTTGAAGTGATATTTATGTGCAAGAGAATTAGGCTTTTTTGTTATTATATTATACGGTATTAAATGAACAATTTATATGCTGTAGTATTAAGTAGTCGTATTCGTTGATCTTTGGTTTTAGGTGGTATTAGCCCGGCTAACACGGCAAACAGACCCGCCGCGCCTGTTCAAAATGCCGTCTTTCCTGAGATGATTATTGTTGTCCAGAGGAGTCCAAAATCCAGGTCACCGGACCCCCATAGTAGTACCAATCACTAGTAAAGCGGAACCATGGTGTTCCTCATATAGTGGTACTAATCACAGGTAATGCAAACCCAGAGTATGTCACACATAATGCCACCACTCGCAGGCAACACAGATCCATGGTGTTCCTCACATAAGGGTACCACTCGCAATCAATGCAGACCCATGGTGTTCCTCACATAGTGGGACTAATCAGAGGCGCCGGTATTCCCGTGGTGTTCATCACATAGTGGAACTATGTAGAACAGGCCACGTATACTCTTGGCACCGTCCACCTGGTGGTACTAATCATAGGCAATGCAAACCCATGGCGTATCACACATTCTGTACCATCCAGAGGCAACACAGACCCATGGTGTTGCTCATATAATGGTACTACTCTCAGGCAACGCAGACCCACTGTGTTCCTCGCATAGTGGCAATAATAAGAGCCAACGTAGACCCGTGATGTTCTTCACCTAGTGGTACCACTCATAAGTAATTCAGAGCTATTCTGAACAAGGGGGAACCGACACATTCCAGCACAACGCATGGCATCTTTTCTCTCATGGACATTAGTCTGCGCAGCCGAGTGCCCCCACCTCCCCCGGTGGATACACAAGACGGTACTAACCACAGGCAAGGCCCAGACCCCGTAGTGTTCCTCACATACGGGTACTATTCCCAGGTAACATAGATCCATGGTGTTCCTCGCATAATGGTACTGGTCGCAAGTAACGTCAACCCATGGTGTTCTTTACTGAATGGTACTAATCACAAATACTTTCATGGTTCTAATTTCATCATCTCTTGGTCGCCCCTTGTAGTCGCCTCTTACGACAGGCAGGGGATACTGTGGGTGTATTCTTCGCCTGCGTCCCCAAACCACAGGGGGTTGGTGAGGTTATTAAAGTAGAATATTAGCATACATTTTGCTCGATTTTCACCTCGGTACATAATCCTCAGTATCCATGTTCGTATTTGACCACCACACAGTGCTCGAAGTACACGTATTCATAGCTACTATTTCTGGATGGTAGGTAGGAATCGTTTCCATGTAACTTCTGGTGCTAACAGTCGATTTCCCCAGTGTGAAAAATTCTTTGTGTATTGAGATTTCAGGTTCCCTGCGTTGATAGGTTTAAATTTTTCTAAGATCTCCGTATAAGGCATTGGCTCTCAGTCCAAATAATGACTTTTTTTAGAATTCCATCATTCAGTGTACATATGCGGGCAAGGAACGAGTAGGTTTGGTGTTATAGACGTCGTATATGAAAAGTTTTTTCAACTATCAGCTAATCGGTGTCGGTACGGTTATACATTTCTGATACTCCTGGTGAGGGTCCCATACACTGGAACCATACTCTAGTTGGGGTCTTACCAGAGACTTATATGCCCTCTCCTTTACATCCTTACTACAACCCCTAAACACCCTCATAACCATGTGCAGAGATCGGTACCCTTTATTTAAAATCCCATTTATGTGATTACCCCAATGAAGATCTTTCCTTATATTAACACCTAGATACTTACAATGATCCCCAAAAGGAACTTTCACCCCATCAACGCAGTAATTAAAACTGAGAGGACTTTTCCTATTTGTGAAACTCACAACCTGACTTTTAACCCCGTTTATAAACATACCATTGCCTGCTGTCCATCTCACAACATTTTCGAGGTCATGTTGCAGTTGCTCACAATCTTGTAACTTATTTATCACTCTATAGAGAATGACATCATCCGCAAAAAGCCTTACCTCCGATTCCACTCCTTTACATATATCATTTATATATATAAGAAAACATAAAGGTCCGATAATACTGCCTTGAGGATTTCCCCTCTTAATTATTACAGGGTCAGATAAAGCTTCGCCTACCCTAATTCTCTGAGATCTATTTTCTAGAAATATAGCAACCCATTCAGTCACTCTTTTGTCTAGTCCAATTGCACTCATTTCTGCCAGTAGTCTCCCATGATCCACCCTATCAAATGCTTTAGACAGGTCAATCGCGATACAGTCCATTTGACCTCCAGAATCCAAGATATCTGCTATATCTTGCTGGAATCCTACAAGTTGAGCTTCAGTGGAATAACCTTTCCTAAAACCGAATTGCCTTCTATCGAACCAGTGCGATACGCAACTCCCAACCCGGTTATGGAACAAAGCGAGTTTGTTCTCAACTAACTTTGTAGTTTGTTAAAACGATCTATTATTCACAATATTGTTGTTTTTTGAGTCATCAGTCCATATACTAGTTGGATACAGCGCTCCCTCCATGCCATCCTATCCTGTGATAACTTTTCATTTCTACATAACGACTACATCCTATATCTACACTAATCTGCTTGTCATATTCGTACCTTGGTCTTCCCCTACCGTTATTACCACCTACACTTCCCTCAACAACCAAATGTACAAGTCCTGGGTGTCTTAAGATGTGCCCTATCATTCTATAACTTTTTCTGGTCAAATTTAGCCAAATCGATCTCCTCTCACCAATTCGATTCAGTATCTCTTCATTCGTCATTCTATCTATACCCATCTCACCTTCAGCATTCTTCTGTAACATCACATTTCAAAAGCTTCTATTCTCTTTCTTTTTCACCTGGTTATCGTCCGTGTTTCACTTCCATACAATGCCACGCCCCAGACGAAAGCCTTCAAAACATCTTTCTAATTCCCGTATCAATGTTTATTAAGAAAGGCCTTCCTTGCTTGCGCTAGTCTCCATTTTAAGTCCTCCGTACTTTTACCATCATTAGCTATTTTACTACCCAAGTAACAATAGTCATCTACTTCCTTCAAGACTTCATTTCCTAATCTAATATTTCCTGCATCACCTGACCTTGTTCGACCGCACCCCATTACTCTTGTTTTGGACTTATTTATTTTTATCTTGTATTCCTTCCCCAAGAATCCGTCCACACCATTCAGCAATCTCTCCACATCTTTTGCAGAGTCAGATAGAACTGCAATATCATCGGGATATCTCAGGGTTTTTGATTTCCTCTCCCTGGACTCTGATTCCCTTTCCAAATTTCTCTTTGATTTCCCTTATCGCCTGTTCTGTGAAAACATTGAAAAAAGGAGAGGGGACAAATTGCAGCCTTGCCTCACTGCTTTCTGGATTGCTGCCTCTTTTTCAAAGCCCTCGATTCTTATTACTGCAGACTGATTTTTATATAGATTGTAGATAATTCTCCTTTCTCGGTACCTGATCCCGATCACCTTCAGAATCTCAAACAGCTTGGTCCAATCAACATTATCGAATGCCTTTTCTAGATCTACGAACACCGGGCGAGTTGGTCGTGTGGTTTGGGGCGCGCTCCTGTGAACTTGCATCCGGGAGATAGTGGGTTCGAATCCCACTGTCGGCAGCCCTGAATATGGTTTTCCGTGGTTTCTCATTTTCACACCAGGCAAATACTGGGGCTATAACTTAATTAAGGCCACGGCCGCTACCTTCCAACTCCTAGGCCTTTCCTATCCCATCGTCGCCATAAGACCTATATGTGTCGGCGCGATGTAAAGCCACTAGCAAAAAATAGAGCTACGAACGCCATGTACGTGGGCTTGTCTTTCTTAACTCGGTCCTCTACGATCAGACATAAAGTCAGGATTGCTTCACGTGTTCCTACATTTCTTCTGAAGCCAAATTGATCTTCTCCCAACTCAGTTTCAACTTGTCTTTCCATTCTTCTGTAAATAATAAGTGTTAAAATTTTGCAGGCGTGAGATACTACACTAATGGAGCGGTAGTTTTCACACTTGTCAGCACCGGCATCCTTGGGAACAGGTATAACAACATTCTGCCTAAAATCGGATTGCACTTCTCGTGTATCATACATGTTACACACTAAACGGGATAACCTCTCCATGCTGGTTTCTCCTAAGGTAGTCAGTAATTCTGAGGGCATGTCACCAATTCCCGGTGCCTTGCTCCTACTTAGGTCTCTCAAAGCTCTGTCAAATTTTGACCCCAACATTTGGTCTCCCATGTCATCAGCATCAACAGCCTCTTCTTGTTCCAGAACCCTATAATCTACTTCTTTACCTTGGTACAACTGCTGGATATGTTCCTGCCATCTTTCTGACTAGTCTTCTTTCCCTAGAAGTGGTTTTCCATCTGAGATTTTAATATTCATACACCTAGTTTTTCCTTCTACAAAGGTTTACTTGAGTTTCCTGTATGCAGCATCTACCTTTCCTAGTACCATACAACCTTCAACATCCTTGCTCTTCTCTTTCAGCCATTCTTCCTTGGCCGTCCTGCACATTCTGTCTACTTCATTCCTATTCGCCTGTATTATTTTCTGCCCTCCTCGTTTTTTGCATTCTTGTACTTTCGTCGTTCGTCAATCAGGTTTAGTATCTCTTGAGTTATACATTGTTTCTTAGTTGCTATTTCCTTTCTTCCTAACATTTCTTCAGCAGCCTTACAGCTCTCATTCTTCAGGACTGTCATTCTCCCTCTACTGTGTTTACTTCAGCCTTTTCATTTGGTCCTTGTGTTACAAGTTCCTTGAAACCATCCCTCACACTCTTTTCTTTCAAATTGTCTAGATCCCATCTCCTTGCATTCCTCCCTTTCTTCAATTTCTTCAACTTCAGATGGCATTTCATGACCAACAGATTGTGTTCAGAGTCCACGTCTGCTCCTGGGGAAGTCTTGCAAATCGACACCCGGTTTCTGAATCTCTGCCTAATCATAACGATGTCTATTTGATACCTTTCAGTGTCTCCAGGTCTCGTCCATGTATACAGCCGTCGTTTGTGGTGTTGAACCAAGTGTTAGCAAGGACTAAATTAGGATCGGTGCAAAATTCAACCAGCCGGGTTCCTCTTTCATTCCTTTGTCCCAATCCAAATTCTCCTGCTGTTTTATCTTCTCTTCCATGGCCTACCACTGCATTCCAGTCTCTCATCACCAGTACATTCTCGTCACCTTTTACATATTGTTTTAAATCTCCTATCTCTTCATATATTCTTTCGATTTCTTCATCAACGGCTGAACTAGTAGGCATATAGTTCTGCACTATTGTGGGGGTCATTGGCTTGGTGTCTATCTTGACAACAATAATCCTGGTCGTAGTAGCATACCCACTGCTTGCTCTTCCTGCCAACGTACTTCACTTAAACCAAATACATCTAACTTTAGTCTATGCATCTCCCTTTTCAGATTCTCTAACCTACCACAACGATTCAAACGTCTAACATTCCACGCTTCGACTCACAGAATGCCAGTATCCATCTTCCTGATGATTTCCCCCTCTCGTGTAGTCCCCACCCGGAGATGCGAATGGGGGACTACTTACCTCCGAAATATTTTACCCGGGAGAAAGCCATCATCAGTACATCATTCATACAGAGATAGCTGCATGTCCTCGGGAGTTAGTTACGGCTGTAGTTTCCTGTTGCTCTTAGTCGTGTAGCAGTATCAACACAGCTAAGCCATGTTAAGTATTATTACAAGACCAAATCAATCGTCTAGACTGACGCCCTTGCAACATCCGAAAGGCTGCTACCCCCCTTTCGATGAACCATTCGTTAGTCTGATCTCTCGACAGATACCCATCCGATATGGTTGCACCTACGGCTCGGATACCTGCTTCATTGGGACACGCAAGCATACTCACCGCGGCAAGGTCACATGGTTCACAGGGGAGGATTCGTAATATTAACTGTGCGAAATAAATAACAGTGTGCACTCTAATATGTTAAGTATCAAACAATTTAACGTTAAACGATATACACTGTATAACAAAAAAACGATTATGTTTAATTGTTCTTTAACATGATGGCATCTCAATGTGTATGCTACGGTTGAAGCACTTGTAGGCCAGTGAGGTTCTGCAATAACAGCTTCTTTCATCATATTCACTTCCTCCGGAACCTTTTCCCGTGTCCTCATTGGACGAGCTGCCCCATGATGCGTACCATGGTGATATTATCTCTTTTCTATATGCTGGAACATAACTGCAATCTTGATGTCGTCTCTCCGGTTATTGCTGTGCATAAAGCACAGTTGCTTTTCGTTGACTGCGATGAGGAACAAACTGGCAGCCAGGGCAGAAGGATGTACGTGCTTCCCGCTGAATCGCTCTTCTCGCCAGGTTTATCTGTACTTCTAAGCACAAGTCAGGCAAGCTGTACTTCTCAGTACTGTTCAAAGAGAGCAAATGTTGTCCCTAGTAGTGTACTTTCAAGCCCATCTATTAGCACTTCTCAGTGCTGACTCTCTTTCAGGATATTTATTTCAGGAGGACTACAGGACAGATGACAGCCAACAGGGAGCGAGAGAGCCGGGGTCGGAGATGGTGATGGAGCTGGACGCCTACAGGGGAGGGTGTGAACCCCCTGAAGACTTCTTCTTCGTCGCGGGCTACTCAGAGCCCAAGAACCCGGCCTCCTGGTCTACTAAATGCCGGGGCACCGCGAAATACTGAAAGGGACTTACTCTTGGACAGGATGCGCTACCGCTCTCTCGGAGGAAAGAAGATATCTTCGACCATGCACATCGAGAGCATCCTACCGGGAGGCTTCATCATACGGCATCACGATCAGGAGCGAATGTGCGATGCCGAGATCGAGGTCTCCTGTCTGTTTCAGGTTGTTCGCCTACCAGGGAGGGACGCCACATCAGGGACGTACGCTGGTGCCATCAAGAGGACGACAACCAGAGCTGCCTTCACGCAGACATCCAGTGGGACAAGGGCTGAGGAACAAGGAGGTTGGTACCGACCCAGTCCCCACAACCCAGACGGAGGGCAAGGAGGTGGAGGCGGCCGCACCCGGCGTCATGTCCCACAACTATCCAGCAGGTCCCGCATCGGCGGGTGTGGCTTCGTTTGGAGACTGGGTACCAGGGACCTCTAGGAGGTCGGGCGGTGCGGCAGGCACTAGTGGCTCTCGCCGCATGGTTTGGCATCCGGCAATGCCCGCGCTAGACACAGCAGTGCCCAAAACGACTGATCTCCTGAATAACTGGACTGGCAAGGAACGCGCTAACGACTTGTGCATGTTACCTGTCCCCAACTAACGCTCTTACCTGGACCTTTCCAGAATCACATCCTTGCATGAGCTATTTACAAAATGTTAGGCTTTAAATGTAGGCATTTTCTATTTCTGGAAATGCGGTTTTGTCCTGACCCTTACTACTCGATTACACCACAATGATACCCTATCACCACACCTCGCCTGGTAGCTTGCAGGGCATGTGGACAGGCAGATACTTCCACAGTATCACACTTTCCAGTCCTCCCTGCTGTCTCTTTATTCTTAAAAGTAACAGCATGTCAGAGGCGATGTACATTAGAATCGATCACCACGCGGGGGGAGCAAGCTTCGCCCCCGCCCCATGAAAAATTCATTGCGGTGGCACTCTCCACATATAAGCAGCACATCCGCAAGCTCATCATTTTTATAACGTGGCCATTCCATTGCTATGCGCTTATAGTCTTTTATCATAAGTTATGAATAATCTATAACGCGATAGAATATTAGTACCCTGAAAAATGTACACAGCCCTCACGTGGCTTTTCAGCATATTGAGCTCCCGATTAGCCTTCAGCCCCTGCAAAATTCGGCAACATCTCTTTCGTTGTGTGTAGCCTTCTTGTGCAACACAATGTAGCCTAAGATCCCACAGCAGACCAGACCGACCAGGCATTCTACTGCAAAGTGTGCATCTGAAATGTCAGGTAGAGCATTAATGCCTATGCTGTACTTAACTGAGGTTAGTTTGAACATGATTTCCGAAATAACAGTGACTATAATGGACATTTTTATACATCTCTTCTCTCTCTTGCACTCTGTGTTGTTTCATCTGCCCTGAATACTGCGATGTACTGAAACTGGCTGAAATGTGTGTGAGTGTTGACATAAGTTTATGGGATGAATGTGATTTAATGTAACAAGGTGGCGTATGTGCAGCACCACCCTCTAGACGGCTTCGGTTAGACCAGACGTCGGAAAATCCGGCCAGCCCCTGTCCTTGAATCACGCATCCTACGGCCCGCGTAAAGTACTGAAAATCTTAAAAATACCATGCATTTTAGCGCATTATACAGCTAAAAGTCCTACGAAGTATAATTATAAGTTCTGTCTTGATCTGACCTGAATCAGTCATCAATTCAAGGCTGTCGTCCAGGTGAGAGATTCTTTATCAATTGTGTACCCAGCTTTTTCTTAAATATTTTCAAACAACTCTGAAATTTATCGAACATTGCCCCTGATAATTTATTGTAATCCCTTACTCTTCGTCCTATAAATGAATATTTGCCCCAATCTGTCCTCTTGAATTCCAGCTTTATCTTATGATATTTCCTACTTTTAAAAGCTCTACTCAAGCTTATTCTGCTACTTATGTCATTCCACGCCGATATGAATGTATCAAAATATTAGGGGGTGAATACTTCTGCATCGTTTATAATGGAAACTAAAATATTACGTGGTATGACATCTTGATCACCTATATATAAACATGTAATCTTTTATTAATATACACGAAGATATTCCGATTCTTGTTCTTGTTGTGGTCAGCCTATGTAACAACGGCAGGCGTGCAGTGATGTTCTGATGTCTGCATCACCCTACAACGTTTCATTACAATCGATGCCTTCGATACACCACGTTCCATTTAAAACTACTGCAAAAGTTTACTATTTTCTATGTAAATATTATTTCACGGCAGAATGACTATTACCATTATGTTTATCGTACCGGTATCTTAATTAATCATCCTGCCGAGTTTCATTGTAATCGGTCTGGTCCAACCGAAACAGTTCCCTTATGAGTAGACCAAGTCTCTCTATCAGATAACTTCTGAGTGAGCCCGTTCTAGACCTCAGACCAGGACGGGCTTCCGTGTAATAAGTACCAAAGCTTCTCCACCGTAGGGCTAGCTCATCACCATATCAAGTATCGTAAGATAAGCCTGGTACAATCTTTCTCTCATAATTATTAGAGAGAGAATAGCTAAACCATGCCTGTTTATATGTCCATTTTTTTCAGGATCGCTACACTTTTCTCTATACAAGTCTTAAAATGTTAAAAGATGCTTAAAAGTTTCGAAATGTACCTACCTACTTTCTATATCTAATCGCCCTCAGACAACATTTCAGTGTCTTATCATACACCACACAAGGGAACATGGTAGAAATCGCTGTTGCAGTGAAGTTCTACTTTCTAATTACTAGCCCGACTGTGTAACAATTTAGTTAGGAGCTTGCTTCTCGCATTCAAAGTTCGATTTCGACATTTCATACGGCTTAAATGGGAGACCTGTCTCTGTAGATATACTGCTCCGTTATAGAACCCCTTTCAGGGAAAAAATCCAGCACTGTAGAAACCATCAGCAGTTGAGAGGGCTTTCGTGACGTATCACCATATTTTGTATCTGTCAAAAGACGTGAGATAAGTCTCTTTGTGGACCGGAATAGAAATATCACAAGAGACGTTAGACAACGTTAGCAACTTCGAGGAGAACTACTGTAAGTGCGAGAAGCCCTCCTCCCTCCCTTGTTTACTTCAGCTGATTTACCTTGTCTAGAGACTAAAACCACGTCTCTGCTTAACGTGTGCCAAACATCATTTACTGCATTGAAATTTATTTTTTAAATTTCATACTGTATCAAATGTAATATGTTTACGTTCTTCAAAATAATGTGGAGAGTGGAACTTTGCGATAATGCTGTTCGTACAGTAAATTACTGCAAATTAAAAACACACCATCAGAGAACTTTTTCAGTGGCTGTGAAGCAGTTAACGCACTCAGATACTTAACATATGGCACAGCGTCAAGTGGGCTAGTCAATAAATACATCTAACAGACTGATTCTGAATCAATCAATCAATACTGATCTGCATTTAGGGCAGTCGCCCAGGTGGCAGATTCCCTATCTGTTGCATTCCTAGCCTTTTCCGAAATGATTTCAAAGAAATTGGAAATTTATTGAACATCTCCCTTGGTAAGTTATTCCAATCCCTAACTCCCCTTCCTATAAATGAATATTTGCCCCAGTTTGTCCTCTTGAATTCCAACTTTATCTTCATATTGTGATCTTTCGTACTTTTATAAACGCCGTTCAAACTTATTCGTCTACTAATGTCATTGCACGCCATCTCTCCGCTGACAGCTCGGAACATACCACTTAGTCGAGCAGCGCTTCTTCTTTCTCTCAATTCCTCCCAACCCAAACATTGCAACATTTTTGTAACGCTACTCTTTTGTCGGAAATCACTCAGAACAAATCGAGCTGCTTTTCTTTGGATTTTTCCAGTTCTTGAATCAGGTAATCCTGGTGAGGGTACCATACACTGGAACCATACGCTAGTTGGGGTCTTACCAGAGACTTATATGCACTCTCCTTTACATCCTTACTACAACCCCTAAACACCCTCATAACCATGTGCGGAGATCGGTACCCTTTATTTAAAATCCCATTTATGTGATTACCCCAATGAAGATCTTTCCTTATATTAACACCTAGATACTTACAATGATCCCCAAAAGGAACTTTCACCCCATCAACGCAGTAATTAAAACTGAGAGGACTTTTCCTATTTGTGAAACTCACAACCTGACTTTTAACCCCGTTTATCAACATACCATTGCCTGCTGTCCATCTCACAACATTTTCGAGGTCATGTCGCAGTTGCTCACAATCTTGTAACTTATCTATCACTCTATAGAGAATAACATCATCCGCAAAAAGCCTTACCTCAGATTCCACTCCTTTACTCATATCATTTATATATATATAAGAAAACATAAAGGTCCGATAACACTGCCCTGAGGAACTCCCCTCTCAACTATTACAGGGTCAGACAAAGCTTCACCTACTCTAACTCTCTGAGATCTATTTTCTAGAAATATAGCAACCCATTCAGTCACTCTTTTGTCTAGTCCAATTGCACTCATTTTTGCCAGTAGTCTCCCATGATCCACCCTATCAAATGCTTTAGACATGTCAATCGCGATACAGTCCATTTGACCTCCAGAATCCAAGATATCTGCTATATCTTGCTGGAATCCTACAAGTTGAGCTTCAGTGGAATAATCTTTCCTAAAACTGAATTGCCTTCTATCGAACCAGTTATTAATTTCACAAACATGTCTAATATAATCAGAAAGAATGCCTTCCCAAAGCTTACATACAATGCATGTCAAACTTACTGGCCTGTAATTTTCAGCTTTATGTCTATCACCCTTTCCTTTATACACAGGGGCTACTATAGCAACTCTCCATTCATCTGGTATAGCTCCTCCGACCAAACAATAATCAAATAAGTACTTCAGATATGGTACTATATCCCAACCCATTGTCTTTAGTAAATCCCCAGAAATCTGATCAATTCCAGCCGCTTTTCTAGTTTTCAACTTTTGTATCTTATTGTAAATGTCATTAATATCATATGTAAATTTTATTACTTCTTTGGCCTTAGTCTCCTGCTCTATCTCGACATCATCCTTGTAACCAATAATCTTTACATACTGCTGACTGAATACTTCTGCCTTTTGAAGATCTTCACATACACACTCCCCTTGTTCATTAATTATTCCTGGAATGTCCTTCTTGGAACCTGTTTCTGCCTTAAAATACCTATACATACACTTCCATTTTTCACTAAAATTTGTATGACTACCAATTATGCTTGCCAGCATGTTATCCTTAGCTGCCTTATTTGCTAGATTCAATTTTCTAGTAAGTTCCTACAATTTCTCCTTACTTCCACAGTCAATTCTAACTCTATTTCTTTCCAGTCTGCACCTCCTTCTTAGTCTCTTTATTTCTCTATTATAATAAGGTGGGTCTTTACCATTCCTTACCACCCTTAAAGGTACAAACCTGTTTTCGCATTCCTCAACAATTTCTTTAAACCCATCCCAGAGTCTGTTTACATATTTAGTTATCGTTTTCCACCGATCATAGTTACTTTTTAGAAACTGCCTCATGCCTGCTTTATCAGCCATATGGTACTGCCTAACAGTCCTACTTTTAAGACCTTCCTTTCTATCACATTTATTTTTAACTACGACAAAAACAGCTTCATGATCACTAATACCATCCATTACTTCAGTTTCCCTATAGAGCTCATCTGGTTTTATCAGCACGACGTCCAGGATATTTTTCCCTCTGGTTGGTTCCATCACTTTCTGAATCAGCTGTCCTTCCCATATTAACTTATTTGCCATTTGTTGGTCATGCTTCCTGTCGTTCGCATTTCCTTCCCAATTGACATCTGGCAAATTCAGATCTCCCGCTACAATCACATTTCTTTCCATGTCGTTTCCCACATAGCTGACTATCCTATCAAATAATTCCGAATCCGCGTCAGTGCTACCCTTTCCCGATCTGTACACTCCAAATATATCAATTGCCTATTATCTTTAGAAATGAGCCTTACACCTAGAATTTCATGTGTCTCATCTTTAACGTTTTCGTAGCTTACAAATTCTTCTTTCACCAGAATGAACACTCCCCCTCCCACCATTCCTATCCTATCTCTACGATACACACTCCAGTGCCTTGAGAAAATTTCTGCATCCATTATATCATTTCTCAGCCATGATTCAACTCCTATTACAATATCTGGTAAATATATGTCTATTAAATTACTTAATTATATTCCTTTCTTTACAATACTTCTACAGTTCAACACTAACAATTTTATGTCATCCCTACTTGATTTCCAGTTCCCTGGTCCCTTATCACCGCTCCCTAGGCCATCCCGTGTCCCTGAATGTACCTCCCTATTACCCTTCCAAACAAATTTCCTTACTTATATGTACCACTGCGGTTTAAATGAAGGCCATCTGAGCGCAGATCCCTACCTCCTACCCACCCATTAGGATCTAGAAATTTCACTCCCAGTTTCCCACATACCCACTCCATAGTCTCATTTAAATCCCCAATCACCCTCCAGTCAGTATCCCTCCTACACAGTATTCCACTAATAACAATCTCCGCTTTCTTAAACTTCACCCGTGTTGCATTTACCAGATCCCACACATCTCCAACTATGTTGGTACTTATATCAGCTTGCCTTACGTTGTTGGTACCAATGTGAAAAACTACCACCTTCTCCTTCCCCTCCTCCCTCTCTTCTACTTTCCTCAACATCTGCCTCAACCTAATTCCTGGATAACATTCTACCCTGGTTCCTTTTCCTCCACACACTTTCCCCACGTGTCTAACGATGGAATCCCCCATGACCAGAGCCTCAACCCTCCCCACCTCATCTGATCCCCTCCCCCCCTGGTCAGCCCTATCTTTCCTGATAGCTGCAGAAGCTACTTCCTCCTCCCTTTTCTCCTTCCCATGACCCTGTTCCACCTGTCTTTTCCTATCCTCTACTCTACATTTCCCTTTCCTACCTTTTCCCTTCCTCCTACTTCCACGCATCTCAGCAACACTTCCCTGTCCCTCATCGTCCCTCTGTTGTTCTACCTGGAGTGACTCGTACCGATTTCGCACAGACACCTGTCCTGAATTCTGATCCTGAATAGATTCCTTAGCCTGCAATCTCCTTCCCCTCAGAACCTTAGACCACCTGTCTTCTACAACTCATCCCTTCCTTCCTCTCCCTCTTGTACACCTACTGTAACCTGTACATTGTTTGAGGGAGTCCTATCTTCCTTCCTGTCTTCTGTGAGAATTCTAATTATCTCCCTCAAACTTTCCAACTCCTCCCTCATACCCCTCAATGCCTCACCACACCCACAATAAGTACACTCGGGCTCCTTAGCCATTCTTTGCGGGGGGGGGGGAAATTTAATTAAAAAATAAAATAACTTATTTGCAAAAATAAATGAACGAAGGCATATATATTGTCTGGGATAGTACACAACAATAAGGTAATTAATATACGACTACACTACAATACTACTTACTCGTGCTCTATTTTTATCCTACAACCCCTAACACGATAAAAACTGCTGTTAATTACTATATATCGAAAGTAATACACAAGAACTACACAATTCCAAACTGCAATTAAGCCTATCCTAATTACAACAACAGTATCTTAGTAAGAGTTTCTACGGATACCTCTACCACACCAGTACTACACAAATATTTTACAATAATAAAATAAGCACAGTCAATTCTAATAGGATATTACTCGTATACTACTGTACAGTACACTACAGTAATTTTTAAACTACTTTCAGACGTATCCTAATTACGATACCGGTACCGTACCGTATGTCACTACTAAGCACAACAGAAATGAAATTTACAAGAACTACTGTACTCAAAGATTACCAACGAAGCTAAATGCTTAGACAAATTATTATTAGTATTACGGTCTAATAGATACACACGAAAGATAACACACGAATATAGCAGGCAAGATACGGCACTATCTAAATGTACTGTATCTATACTACAATGTATCTACACTACACTACACTGCGTTTGGTTAAATGCTTAAGTATCAAAAGGTTTGCCGTACACGAAGAAAATCACGAATATAACTGGCAAGATACTATCTAATATATTATTCCTTATCTTCACTACAATTCTACTGAAATGTGGTTATGTGATTATTACAGCTGGTGGATTACAATTATTTTCCCTACTCCACGGGACGGAGGAAAAAAGTGTCCTTAATTAGGCCTACTGAAAAATACGAGGTTGTCTACAATAATTTCTCAAATATTTCTATCAAAACTACTACTACTACTACTACTACTACTACTACTACTACTCCAGGGACTTGAACTGCAATTACTGGGATATATGAACTTTATTATTATTAGCTAACCGCTCATAAATACTGAAAGATCGAGGGAGCGAAATATAAATTACGGATACTAACTACCTACTCAGAAGTACAAATGAATGGAATACAAGGTCAGCTGATTTTTATTTATATTTACTTGACTACACTACACCCTTTGTTCACGACTGTAGCCAACAATGCAATAACTTATTTGAATATGAGGAACGACAATAATCAATAACAATACAACGACTGTTAACTATTACCGTGTAATCTCTTTAACTTCTTTTTAAATGGAAGTTTACAGGCGTCTCGTGTTTTTTAATGTAGTAAATTATTACCTTCGCGATAGTTTGAACGGATATCTATACGAAATACCGGAGAAGTTGCTGCAGAAGTTACGGTACTATTCCTTATGATAATCTGCCTTTGTAAGTACAACCAACGAACCTACAGATATTTACAAATATTTTTAAAGTTAATAGTATTACCTAAAGTATCTCCTAAACCTAAATTCGAAACAAGGTGCACCTAGCTAGCCTACTTAACCTAGAAAACGTAATTTACTGAAGACCAAGTGAATTACTTGTTACAAAATTTAAATAAATATCACTACTCCCAATTTCTACCAACAAGCACTAAACACCACTATATAAACAGCACTAAATGAAAGATGGGATAGGAAAGGCCTAGGAGTTGGAAGGAAGCAGCCATGGTCTTAATTAAGGTACAGCTCCAGCGTTTGCCTGGGGTGAAAAAGGGAAAGCAAGGAAAACCATCTTCAGGGCTGCCGACAGTGGAATTCGAACCCACTATCTCCCGGATTCAAGCTTACAGCCGCGCGCCTCTAACCGCACGGCCAACTCGCACGGTCCCCTTTTTGTTTACCGAGCTCGATAGCTGCAGTCGCTTAAGTGCGGCCAGTATCCAGTATTCGGGAGATAATAGGTTCGAACCCCACTGTCGGCAGCCCTGAAAATGGTTTTCCGTGGTTTCTCATTTTCACACCAGGCAAATGCTGGGGCTGTACCTTAATTAAGGCCACGGCCGCTTCCTTGTCACTCCTAGCCCTTCCCTGTCCCATCGTCGCCATAAGACCTATCTGTGTCGGTGCGACGTAAAGCAACTAGCAAAAAAAAAACCTTTTTTTGTTTGTTTATAAACTCACTTGATTTTTTAACAATTACCACAATAGTCATTGTCTCATGATTTGGATTAATTTAACATACACGGAGTCAAAGCAACCTCCAGCTCTTCATGCTTTTTAGGGCTTTTCATTGCACACCAGTAACTACTACGCACTGACATGACAATAATGGTTCGCAACAATCCACTGTTGCTAGTTCCACAGGAATTCCAGGAAATGTAACTGGCCATATTTCGTAAGATTTATATGACGTACATAACGGAACGAAGTGAAATGACAACATTAGTAAGATTTCTCATTACGGGACATTCCACGTCAAGTCAGACAAACAGCTGAAGAAAATGAACTTGGGTTTAAAAACTGAAAAACTTAAAATAGATGTAGAAAAAGCTTCAACATCAAGATTATGTACAACATATTTTTCTAACTGTAAAAATAACTCACCGAAACAGTCGCTAAATTCATCTCATTATATTTCCTGATTTCCGAGGTCCATACTTCAGTTATTCTTAGAAAATTGAACGTGGTTTTATATCCACACATATAATATAGAATTTTAATGATTATTTTGCTACAACTTCCTCCTTGGACGGCAACGTTTGTTGAAAACAATACGTTCAAGTCCGAAATATGATTACAGAATAATAATCATGTTCCATTTATGTAGTGCTGTCGATCAAAACGTTATAAACCTGAATAATAAGTATACATGAGTTTAGACACCTAGTAGTATGAGCAATGTATGTTCTAAAACAATAGGGTCTGAGTCAGCATTTTCCAACGAGGTCATTGACCCCTAGTTGAGTAGTAATGCTATGTAGATTCCAGAACGAGGTCATTGGCCCCTAGCTGAGTAGTAAGGCTATGTAGGTTCCAGACCATTGAGGTTAAGACGCAGAATGCGTACCAGAGCAAGCCTAACCTCGCAGACCATAATGAAGGCGCCTAATTGGCCAGAAAGTGATCTGGGGTGCTCTTGACCCCTAGGTGAGGTTATTACGTCATACGCATACATACGCGGGCAATGCTGACCTCACTGGACAACCTGAAGTGTTTGTGACTGTTAGGTGAGTTTATGACGTCATCCCCTTACGTACGTGGGCAATGCTAACCTCACGGGTCACTTTGAAGGAGCCGAATCAAAAGGGCATCCTTGGAGGAGCCGAGTTGGAAAGGACACGGACCCCTTTGGAGGAGCCGAATCGATCGGGTGCCCAGGGAGGAGCCACAAAATAGGTTAGGTGACCTGCAGATGAGGTTAAGACGTCATTATGACCTTGCGCACGAACGCTAACCTTACCTCACACAGGCTCCCCATGGAGGGTTCCAATCGGTTAGGTGACTGGTAGTTGAGGTTATAACGCCATGATGACGTGTTAACCTAACCTCGCTACGAGGAACGCCAACCTAACCGTAGGCAGGCTATTTGCGGGCTCCCCTTGGAGGAGCCGAACTGGTGACGTGACTTGTAGGTGTGGTTAACACGTATGTTAACCTAACCTTGGGCACGAACGGTAACCTATCCTCACACATAGGCTCTTTGCCCGCCTCCCCTTGGAGGATTGACGGAGCTGGTGATTTCAAATGCATGCTTATCTTTACAAACAGAACGCGCAGGCCTCCTCCTGACAGAGTTATGACGTCACAGTGTGGGTGATTTGAAATGCGGACGGCTGGCTAAGGGTGCATGACGTTATAATGTAACGCGTGTCCATTCCTGGTCCCGTTTCTCTACGGTGTCGAGTTTGTGGTGAGACGAATCTGTCAAGATCGATTTTTATATCCGGATGCACTTCCTGCCGTCAGCCTCATCAGGGAAGATATTAAAATGAAATAAATTACGTGATATATGATAGTAGGAAGGGAGAGGGTAAAACCCAGTAGTAGCACATAGCCTTCTCCTGTCGAATAGCATCGAGAGGTCTGCTCAAACCTTTACGTCTCCATCCGACGGACAAATAACTATCAACAGCGTTATATGCCCTCAATCCATATGAGCACTGCGGAGGGGATTTGAACTTAATCAAGGATTTTTGGGCACACAATCTAGTAATTAGAAATTGTATAGCACCACCGACCGTGCCCTAACAGGCTGAATGGCTTGGATGGTTGAGACTTTGGCCTTCCAACGCAAACTTCGCAGGTTCGTTCCTGGCTCAGCTGTGTGGGAGGGGAGACATATCAGCGCACTCTCGCGGCGTCTTTGTGAGTTAATGTAAACAAATATCCGCTAGACACATAACAGTGCGCTTTTACGACGACTTACAAAGGTAGTAGAATAACAACAACTGATCCTATGTTAACAGTAGAAGTCACGTGTATTAACGCATTTCATTTAAAATGTATCTTTCTTATGCAAGATATAGCATGTTACAAGTAACCTTTGTACTTAACGCTCTTTATACTATGTATTTACTTTTACTTCCTTATACTATCTATCTGAATATCCTCCTCTTAACAGAGAGAGTTCTATCCTCCTTATAGATCTAGTAGCTTATATCTATCTCATCAATCAATCAATACTGATCTGCATTTAGGGCAGTCGCCCAGGTGGCAGATTCCCTATCTGCTGCTTTCCTAGCCTTTTCATAAATGATTTCAAAGAAATTGGAAATTTATTGAACATCTCCCTTGGTAAATTATTCCAATCCCTAACACCCCTTCCTATAAATGAATATTTGCCCCAGTTTGTCCTCTTGAATTCCAACTTTATCTTCATATTGTGATCTTTCCTACTTTTATGAACGCCATTCAAACTTATACGTTTACTAATGTCATTCCACGCTATCTCTCCGCTGACAGCTCGGAACATACCACTTAGTCGAGCAGCTCTTCTTCTTTCTCTCAATTCTTCCCAACCCAAACATTGCAACATTTTTGTAACGCTACTCTTTTGTCGGAAATCACCCAGAACAAATCGAGCTGCTTTTCTTTGGATTTTTTCCAGTTCTTGAATCAGGTAATCCTGGTGAGGGTCCCATACACTGGAACCATACTCTAGTTGAGGTCTTACCAGAAACTTATATGCACTCTCCTTTACATCCTTACTACAACCCCTAAACACCCTCGTAACCATGTGCAGAGATCTGTACCCTTTATTTACAATCCCATTTATGTGATTACCCCAATGAAGATCTTTCCTTATATTAACACGTAGATACTTACAATGATCCCCAAAAGGAAATTTCACCCCATCAACGCAGTAATTAAAACTGAGAGGACTTTTCTATTTGTGAAACTCACAACCTGACTTTTAACCCCGTTTATCAACATACCATTGCCTGCTGTCCATCTCACAACATTTTCGAGGTCACGTTGCAGTTGCTCACAATCTTGTAACTTATTTATCACTCTACAGAGAATAACATCATTCGCAAAAAGCCTTACCTCCGATTCCACTCCTTTACTCATATCATTTTTATATATACACTGACTGACAGAGCAAATGCAACACCAAGAAGGAGTGGTTCGAAAGGGATGAAAGTTGGGGAAAAAAACAGAGACGGCACGGACGAATAATTGATGTTTATTTCAAACCGATATGCAGGTTACACAATGCGCACGGCATATACTCAGTAGGATGTAGGACCACAGCGAGCGGCGATGCACGCAGAAACACGTCGAGGTACAGAGTCAATAAGAGTGCGGATGGTGTCCTGAGGGATGGTTCTCCATTCTCTGTCAACCATTTGCCACAGTTGGTCGTCCGTACGAGGCTAGGGCAGAGTTTGCAAACGGCGTCCAATGAGATCCCACACGTGTTCGATTGGTGAGAGATCCGGAGAGTACGCTGCCCACGGAAGCATCTGTACACCTCGTAGAGCCTGTTGGGAGATGCGAGCAGTGTGTGGGCGGGCATTATCCTGCTGAAACAGAGCATTGGGCAGCCCCTGAAGGTACGGGAGTGCCACCGGCCGCAGCACATGCTGCACGTAGCGGTGGGCATTTAACGTGCCTTGAATACGCACTAGAGGTGACGTGGAATCATACGCAATAGCACCCCTCGCACGTGCCACATGTCCCTGCGCCAACCATCTTCGCCACAGGCACTGCACCATGGACACATCCCTATGGGTATCGGCTGCGATTTGACGAAGCGACCAACCTGCCCTTCTCAGCCCGATCACCATACCCCTCGTAAAGTCGTCTGTCTGCTGGAAATGCCTCCGTTGACGGCGGCCTGGCATTCTTAGCTATACACGTGTCCTGTGGCACACGACAACACGTTCTACAATGACTGTCGGCTGAGAAATCACGGTACGAAGTGGGCCATTCGCCAACGCCGTGTCCCATTTATCGTTCGCTACGTGCGCAGCACAGCGGCGCATTTCAGATCATGAGCATACCTCAGTGACGCCAGTCTACCCTGCAATTGGCATAAAGTTCTGACCACTCCTTCTTGGTGTTGCATTTGCTCTGTCAGTCAGTGTAAGAAAACATAAAGGTCCGATAATACTGCCTTGAGGATTTCCCCTCTTAATTATTACAGGGTCAGATAAAGCTTCACCTACTCTAATTCTCTGAGATCTATTTTCTAGAAATATAGCAACCCATTCAGTCACTCTTTTGTCTAGTCCAATTGCACTCATTTTTGCCAGTAGTCTCCCAGTATCCACCCTATCAAAAGCTTTAGACAGGTCAATCGCGATACAGTCCATTTGACCTCCAGAATCCAAGATATCTGCTATATCTTGCTGGAATTCTACAAGTTGAGTTTCAGTGGAATAACCTTTCCTAAAACCGAACTGCCTTCTATCGAACCAGTTATTAATTTCACAAACATGTCTAATATAATCAGAAAGAATGCCTTCCCAAAGCTTACATACAATGCATGTCAAACTTACTGGCCTGTAATTTTCAGCTTTATGTCTATCACCCTTTCCTTTATACACAGGGGCTACTATAGCAACTCTCCATTCATCTGGTATAGCTCCTCCGACCAAACAATAATCAAATAAGTACTTCAGATATGGTACTATATCCCAACCCATTGTCTTTAGTATATCCCCAGAAATCTGATCAATTCCAGCCGCTTTTCTAGTTTTCAACTTTTGTATCTTATTGTAAATGTCATTGTTATCATATGTAAATTTTATTACTTCTTTGGCCTTAGTCTCCTCCTCTATCTCGACATCATCCTTGTAACCAATAATCTTTACATACTGCTGACTGAATACTTCTGCCTTTTGAAGATCCTCACATACACACTCCCCTTGTTCATTAATTATTCCTGGAATGTCCATCTTGGAACCTGTTTCTGCCTTAAAATACCTATACATACACTTCCATTTTTCACTAAAATTTGTATGACTGCCAGTTATGCTTGCCATCATGTTATCCTTAGCTGCCTTATTTGCTAGATTCAATTTTCTAGTAAGTTCCTTCAATTTCTCCTAACTTCCACAGCCATTTCTAACTCTATATCTTTCCAGTCTGCACCTCCTTCTTAGTCTCTTTAGTTCTCTATTATAATAAGGTGGGTCTTTACCATTCCTTACCACCCTTAAAGGTACAAACCTGTTTTCGCATTCCTCAACAATTTCTTTAAACCCATCCCAGAGTCCGTTTACATATTTAGTTATCGTTTTCCACCGATCATAGTTACTTTTTAGAAACTGCCTCACGCCTGCTTTATCAGCCATATGGTACTGCCTAATAGTTCTACTTTTTAAGACCTTCCTTTCTATCACATTTATTTTTAACTACGACAAAAACAGCTTCATGATCACTAATACCATCCATTACTTCAATTTCCCTATAGAGCTCATCTGGTTTTATCAGCACGACGTCCAGGATATTTTTCCCTCTGATTTGTTCCATCACTTTCTGAATCACCTGTCCTTCCCATATTAACTTATTTGCCATTTGTTGGTCATGCTTCCTGTCGTTCGCATTTCCTTCCCAATTGACATCTGGCAAATTCAGATCTCCCGCTACAATCACATTTCTTTCCATGTCGTTTCCCACATAGCTGACTATCCTATCAAATAATTCCGAATCCGCGTCAGTGCTACCCTTTCCCGATCTGTACACTCCAAATATATCAAGTTGCCTATTATCTTTAGAAATGAGCCTTATACCTAGAATTTCATGTGTCTCATCTTTAACTTTTTCGTAGCTTACAAATTCTTCTTTCACCAGAATGAACACTCCCCCTCCCACCATTCCTATCCTATCTCTACGATACACACTCCAGTGCCTTGAGAAAATTTCTGCATCCATTATATCATTTCTCAGCCATGATTCAACTCCTATTACAATATCTGGTAAATATATATCTATTAAATTACTTAATTCTATTCCTTTCTTCACAATACTTCTACAGTTCAACACTAACAATTTTATGTCATCCCTACTTGATTTCCAGTTCCCTGGTCCCTTATCACCGCTCCCTAGGCCATACCGTTTCCCTGAATGTACCTCCCTATTACCTTTCCAAACAAATTTCCTAACTTGTACGTGCCACTGCGGTTTAAATGAAAGCCATCCGAGCGCAGATCCCTATCTCCTACCCACCCATTAGGATCTAGAAATTTCACTCCCAGTTTCCCACATACCCACTCCATAGTCTCATTTAAATCCACAATCACTCTCCAGTCAGTATCCCTCCTACACAGTATTCCACTAAAAACAATCTCCGCTTTCTTAAACTTCACCCGTGCTGCATTTACCAGATCCCACACATCTCCAACTATGTTGGTACTTATATCAGCTTGCCTTACGTTGTTGGTACCAACGTGAAACACTACCACCTTCTCCTTCCCCTCCTGCCTCTCTTCTACTTTCCTCAACATCTGCCTCAACCTAATTCCTGGATAACATTCTACCCTGGTTCCTTTTCCTCCACACACTTTCCCCACGTGTCTAACGATGGAATCCCCCATGACCAGAGCCTCAACCCTACCCACCTCATTTGATCCCCTCCCCTCCTGGTCAGCCCTATCTTTCCTGATAGCTGCAGAAGCTACTTCCTCCTCCCTTTTCTCCTTCCCATGTCCCTCTTCCACCTGTCTTTTCCTATCCTCTACTCTACATTTCCCTTTCCTACCTTTTCCCTTCCTCCTACTTCCACACATCTCAGCAACAGTTCCCTGTCCCTCATCTTCCCTCTGTTGTTCTACCTGGAGTGACTCGTACCGATTTCGCACAGACACCTGTCGTGAATTCTGATCCTGAACAGAGCCCTTAGCCTGCAATCTCCTTCCCCTTAGAACATTAGACCACCTGTCTTCTACAACTCCTCCCTTTCCTTCCCCTCCCTCTTGTACACCTACTGTAACCTGTAAATTGTTTGAGGGAGTCCTATCTTTCTTCCTGTCTTCTGTGAGAATCCTAATTATCTCCCTCAAACTTTCCAACTCCTCCCTCATACCCCTCAATGCCTCACCACACCAACAGTAAGTACACTCGCGCTCCTTAGCCACTCTTTACGGAAAAAAATTAAATTAAAAAATAAAATAACTTACTTGTAAAACATAAATGAACGGAGGGATATATTGTCTGGGACAGTACACCACAATAAGGTAATTAATATACGACTACACTACAATACTACTTAGTCGTGCTCTATTTTTTTATCCTACAACCCCTAATAGGATAAAAACTGCTGTTAATTACTAAATATCGAAAGTAATACACAAGAACTACACAATTCCAAACTCCAATTAAGCCTATCCTAATTACAACAACAGTATTTTAGTAAGAGTTTCTACGGATACCTCTACTACACCAGTACTACACAAATATTTTACAATAATAAAATAAGCACGCTAAATTCTAATAGGATATTACTCGTATACTACTGTACAGTACACTACAGTAATTTTAAACTACTTTCAGACGTATCCTAATTACGATACCGGTACCGTACCGTATGTCACTACTAAGCACAACAGAAATGAAATTTGCAAGAACTATTGTACTCAAAGATTACCAACGAAGCTAAATGCTTAGACAAATTATTATTAGTATTACGGTCTAATACAGTATCGTAGCCAGGATTTCAGTTTGGGGGGGGGGCATTTAATTTGATAGGTGATCAAACTTCATGAGTTTAGATGGTATAGAATACTTAAAAAGGAAATGAGTGTCCTTGGATCCAAGTAAGAGTGGTGGATTCGTGCGGATTCCGGAAGCTAATAGTAATCATCATCATCATCATCATCATCATCATCATCATCATCATCATCATCATCATCATCATCATATTATTATTATTATTATTATTATTATTATTATTATTATGATTATTATTATTACTATTATTCCGTTTTTCCTACATCTGTGGGGTCACGGGTGCGAACTATGTCGCACATGTAAATTTGTCCCTGTTTTACGGCCGGATGCTCTTCCCGACGCCAACCCTATATGCAGGGATGTAATCACTGTTGTGTGTTTCTTTGTTGCTTGGTAGTGTAGTATGATGTCTGAATATGAAGAGGAAAATTTTGGGACAAATACCAAGTCGCCAAGCCAGAATATGAATACGGTTATTTTATTATAATAATGGTCATGTGATAAGCTGTAAAGAAGTGGCATTTTATACGATTAATGCGGCAAGGAAACACACACACGCACGTCGAATAAAGGTTTCTCGCCCTTCTCCATGGCTAGATATTGAAACCAAGAGAATGATGGCCCACCGTGACTCGTTATTTCGACATTATAAACAAACCTTAGATGACACAGACTTCGAATCTTACCGCATCTTAAGAAATCGCACAAAGCACTTAATCAGAAATTAAAAAATGTGCATATTTCCGGAATTTAGCTAACAACTTTAATTCCAATCGCGCATGGGACCAATTTAGAGCTCTGGGAATAGGAAAACATCAACAGAGCCAGACAACTCCTGACGTTCTACTTGACGAACTGAACGGTTACTCTAGTAGAATAAATATTCAACCTACCCCAATTAACTGCAGCGAGTCACCGCCCTCCCCTCCAGCCAATCCACCATTCACATTTCACAGTGTCACAGAAAATCAGTTTAAAAAGGCTTTGTACTCGATTAAATCAAAGGCCACGCGTGTAGATGATATTCCTATTACTTTTATACATAACATTATTGGTGCTGTCCTGCCTATACTGACGCACATACTGAACTACTGTTTACTAAACGGAATTTTCCCTACTGTCTGGAAAACAGACAATATTGAATATTATACTGGTACCTAAGATTTTAGACCCACAATCTTCTCTGACATTCGTCCTGTGTTCATACTCCCTGCGCTTTCTAAAGCCTTTGAACGTTTAGTATATGAGCAAGTTCTGGAATACCTAAATAAAAATGCTCCTTTGGACCCTTTGCAATCTGGATTTAAGAAGGGTCACAGTACCGCGACAGCACTTTTGAAGGTAAGAAAAAACGCTATAGACAAACGACTGCTCACTAAACTTATCATTCTTGACTTCAGTAGCACCTTTGACACTATAGAAATTCCGACTATGATAAAGTAAATGAAACTGCTAAATTTCGACCTGGCTGCGCTTAAGTTTTTTAGTTATTATTTGAGTAACCATCAACAGCGTGTAACAGTAAACGACAAGGCCTCTAAATGGAAAATGAAACTTAGTGGTGCCCCGCAGGGCAGTATTCTAGGGCCCTTACTCTTCTGTATTTATGTCAATGACATACCACCATCCGTGACAGGAAATAACATATCGACACTGCAAGACAAGATATTAACAATGACCTCTGATGAATCAGTATATACGCACAACGAAATTCTCTTCTACTAAACTCCAGAAAATCTCGGGCAATCATAATTGGACCACGAAAATTACTGAGCTGCTCAAACAATGTCGCAATCCCGCCTATCCTACTGAATGGGAACATTATTCCCCACAGTAAAACGGTTAAAAATCTCGGCTTAATTATGAATGAAACACTTGATTGTTCTGATCACACGAAAGAAATACGTAAAAATACTTTTGGAGTGCTTCACCCTCTTAAACGGCAGAGGGATATATTTTCATTTGAGCTAAAGGCAAAACTAATACAGACACTCATTCTCCCTATTCTTGATTACTGTTACGTTGTTTTAGTTGATATGGCGAGAGAAGAAACACTTAAACTTCAACGAGCACTGAATTTCAGCCTTCGACTTATTTACAACATCGGGTACGATGTTCATACCACCCCATACTATCAGGCTGTCTCATGGCTGAAGCCTGATAAACGTCGGCAGCTACACATAGGGCTCTCTAAAGACCAGGTATGCTCGCCCGCCATTATGGTTCATTCCTGCACTGCGTTGATAAGGCAGTTGACCGCCTTGCCTTGTATATCCCTCTTTTTTTACTGTTCACCACGCTAGAAAGTAATGCTAAACAAACATATTATACAAATACTCATTCTCAGTATTACTCAGACGGTTACTCATCATAAATATTAGTATATTTTGTACATTATTGTGTAATTTTTACTCGAGACGGTGACTGTAAAAGCAAGGTCGTTGATAATTTGCTTTTAATAAACAAACTAGGCATGTACTATCACTGGATAAATATTAGCAAAAATAGATTACTAGTAAATCGGTTATTATTATATTATCGATAAGTAGAATAAGTTGTTCGTACGCTATGCGCCGCCGTACCGTCAAATGAAATGAGGTATTGATATAGTCTACTGTCATTCTTAAATCGTGGAATTTGACGTGGTAATCGGTCAGTGTCGAAGATATATAAATTGTGATACCATATGATCTCAATCGGAATTTCATACTTGCGTGAAATTGATTCAGCGCTATTTTCAATGTTGTCGAAATAATAAGAAAAATATTCTTCGAACAAAAATAACGCTGAAACGTGCTGTACGAAGATGAACACACGCAAGTAACTGGGATTCTTTAAGTTTATTTCTTTCTTCTAAAATTTAGTCCCTTTTCTTATTTACCAGTATTTTAAAAAAGACATTCTATGTGTAAAATAAACTTAATTTTTGGCGAGTGTTATGAATCTCATCTACTTATGCAGTTGTAATGAACACAGGATTTTACCAAGCTCGATAGCTGCAGTCGCTTAAGTGCGGCCAGAATCCAGTATTCGGGAGATAGTAGGTTCGAACCCCACTGTCGGCAGCCCTGAAGATGGTTTTCCGTGGTTTCCCATTTGCACACCAGGCAAATGCTGGGGCTGTACCTTAATTAAGGCCACGGCCAGTTCCTTTCCAGTCCTAGCTCTTTCCTGTCCCATCGTCGTCATAAGACATATCTGTGTCTGTGCGACGTAAAGCCAATAGCAAAAAAAAATGGATTTTAGTTTATTCAACCGAACATTCATGAAACAAATGTTATGTTATTAAAAATTATATTCGGGAAGTAAGCAGGAATAGAGTAACTACTTCTATAGCTGAATCTTCTCTCCCAACCTGAAATATTGCACTGATAACCAGTTACCAGTGACTTGCAAGGGGAGTGACCCACGAGGTATGGAGAATATTGAAAATTTTTGACTTTGACAAAGTTAAGAGTACTTCTTTTTTTCTTTACAGAGATTCCTCTGGTTTGAGGAGAAGTAGTATTATTTCTTAACATAACTCACCTTATTATACTTCAAAAGGTTGCAACATTGGTTAACTTGTCCAGGCAGCACATTTAAAAAAATATATATTTAAGTAATATTTTACAAATATACTGTCTCCTTTTATTGGGGACGTTAAGCCTTGAGCAGACCCCTTGGTGCTATTCGACAGGAGTAGGCTATGTGCCGGCACCGGGTTTCACCCTCTCCCTACTATCATATATCACGTCATTCATTTCATCTCTCATTAACTCCTCTGATGAGGTTGACGTCAGGAAGGGCATCCGGTCATAAAAAAACCGCCACGACAAATTCATCTCACCTCATACCCGACCCCGTAGGGAAACGGGACAAGGGTTGGACAAACTGTCTCCTTTTATTACAGTATTTAAAAAACAATAATATTCCATCCCGGACATTTTTGTTAAAGTACACAACAGCATACTATCGAATTTTGAAGAAGTGTCTAACAATTTTTCTTTTAAATTACAGCATGTTGGAGAACATGTATTGGTACATTTGTCATTGAAAATTATCCCCTTTACAAGATTTGCACCACCGGGCGAGTTGGCCGTGCGCGTAGAGGCGCGCGGCCGTGAGCTTGCATCCGGGAGATAGTAGGTTCGAATCCCACTATCGGCAGCCCTGAAAATGGTTTTCCGTGGTTTCCCATTTTCACACCAGGAAAATGCTGGGGCTGTTCCTTAATTAAGGCCACGGCCGCTTCCTTCCAACTCCTAGTCCTTTCCTATCCTATCGTCGCCATAAGACCTACCTGTGTCGGTGCGACGTAAAGCCCCTAGCAAAAAAAAAATTTGCACCATTTTGAATTATGTATTATACAATGCTTATAGACCCTATATAAGTCCTCATAGTTGCAAATTAATTTCATAACTTCACAATTTGGTTTCTTTAGACCAGCCAAATAAAAAATACGAATATTTCAGAGCTTGAGTCAGAAAGCTCATAGTTCTGTCTGCATATAGGCCAACCACAGATCTCGGTTTTCAATAATGCATTTGCTGCAATGCCAACGACGTTAAACAAATTATTTCTGTCATATGAAGTCAGTTTTGACAAATAATGCAACTGTGGTGTTTGGAATTTGAACTCCTGTTGCCGGACTTTGTGGGCAGAACTGAATATGGAATGATCAGTTTGACTGAATTAAGGCGTGTAGTAATGTCATTGGGAGCTGGATGCAGGTTTAAGTCAACAGTTGAAGTAGAAGGTGTAGCAGAGGCAGTGGAGGCATAATGCAGACCAGAAGGGAATCCAAACAACCTGTATCCCACAGCAGAGACATTACTGCAATTAGCTGCAGAACAACCCACCGTTATGTAATAAATATCCACACAAATATAGCACTATGCTCTCCCTGCACGCGGTGCTTAAAGCAATACGTTCGATGTGACGAAGCGAGCGCACGTAGGAGAAACTAGAGTTTGATCACATGGCCCATTGCGCATGTATGAACCAAAATGGCGGCTAAGCATACCCATCTTATAGTGCCTTAGCTACACACTTTAACGATGGTGTTTAGGAGTGTTAGCTGAAAGTCAGGCACTGTATATTTCTTCTAAATTCACCTTTTTATCATCATTTCACAACTTAAATACACGTTCTAGATCCTTTCTTTCTATTCCGCTGCACCACACAAATAAAATGAATAGATTATTTGTGGTGATCGGCGCCACATTATGGAATTCCCTGTCAGCTCAGGTCAGAGAAACTAGCTCTTTATTAAGATTTAAGGTCACCTGCCGAGACTACCTGCTCAGGACAGCTGACTGAATGGTCTAAGTGTGAATGTGTGCGTGCCTGAGGATGTCATTTTTAAGAGTTTTTAATACTGAAATGAAATGGCGTATGGCTTTTAGTGCCGGGAGTGTCCGAGGACATGTTAGGCTCGCCAGGTGCAGGTATTTTTATTTGACCCCTGTAGGTGACCTGCGCGTCGGGATGACAATGAAATGATGATGAAGACGACACATACACCCAGCCCCCGTGCCAACGAAATTAACCAATGATGGTTAAAATTCCCGACCCTGCTGGAAATCGAACCCAGGACCCCTGTGAACAAAGGCCAACTCGCTAACCATTTAGCCATACAACCGCACTTTTCAATATCAATTAGTTTTAATATTATTTATTAGTGCCTTTTTTACAGTGGCGCAGTTAGGGCTCGAGGCCCTCTCGTATACTTAACCACATACTAATCAAAATCTTAAATAAAATACTGAGATACGTAAAACAGTTAAAACTACATAAATTAATAGAATTAAAAATACATTTAAATACATTACTAACTAAATTAATAGTGAGTTACTGTTGCCATTTCAACACCGTTTTGAGGGCCACCGATCAAAGTCGGGATTTGAACCTGCGAACTCGGACTCAGAAGGACAGCGACTCAACCAACTGAACCACATGAAAAGGAGGCGTTTGTGATTATTGTTATAAATAGATTCAGTTAGTGTGTTTACACAGGTTTTATGAAGAGCATTTATTAAGGCGTACGTTTTCCAACTGTCCTAAATGCACGAGACCGGACGGAAGAACTAGCTGGAAGCTAAAGAGCCTTGCAGGGGTGTCGCTTCCTTCTCTGTACACTTTTCCAAACCAAACTCCATGGCGTAACAGCCCCGTAAGGCCATCGCCTACCAAGCTACCGCTGTTCAGCCCGAAGTCCTGCAAATTACGAGGTGTCCTGTGGTCAGCACGACGAATCCTCTCCGCCGTTATCCTAGGCTTTCTAGACCGGGGCCGCCATCTCACCGTCAGATAGCTCCTCAATTATAAGCTCGTGGGCTGAGTGTACCTCGAACCAGTCCTCAGATCCAGGTAAAAAAAACCTGACCTGGCCGGAAATAGAACCCGGGGCCTCCGGTAAGAGGCAGGCAAGCTACCCCTACACCGCGGGATCGGCTTGTTACTTTTAGGTCTCTTTATTTTAGAATTAGACTTAAGGCATCCTGCATTCGATGCCCGCCACTGACAGAGTTAAGAAAGGCATGGGATCGGGAAGATACAGCCTTGTTTGTGGGTGCAATAGAGTTGGCCATGAGTCTCCCGTGATCGAAATATCTACGACCTGGCAGGTAGTCAGCTTCACGGGGCGTAGTACCAAAGTGGTTCTTTTTTTTTTTTTAGAAAAAATTAAATGAAGATTCTACTTCCTCACAAACGAAGAACGATGTTATCAATTTTACGAACAGTTTCAATAATGCAACCGGTTTAGAGTACAGAAGCTATGATTTTGATTGTTGGATATAATTACATAGTAACAATCAAAACCATCAATATCTACAGAAGATCCGTCACCGCACTCGGTAGGACGGCTTTCTTTTCATATCCACCGGGCGAGTTGGCCATGCGCTTAAGGGCTCACAGCTGTGTGCTTGCATCCGCTTCGAACCCCACTGTCGGCAGCCCTAAAGATGGTTTTCCGTGGTTTCCCATTTTCACACCTTAATGACAGCTGATGGCGGAACTGTTGAGGATACAACCAGCCTTAGGGCTGAAGACTGAAGATACAACATACAATTAAGGCTACGGCCGCTTCCTTCCCACTCCTAACCCTTTACTTTCCCATCGTTGCCATAAGACCTACGGTGCGACGTAAAGCAAATTCTAAATACAAAATAAAATATCTTTTCACAACCCCTTCCATGGAAAAGTTGTATCCACGCTACTGGCCTAGACTTGGCCACTGAAATTATTTCGTGGGTACGCCACTGCATCCACTCACCATTTAAGGTACAAGGTAAGCCCGAAGAATGGTTCATACTCAAAATGCACCATCATAAATGATGCGGTCATTACTCAAAAGTACTAAAGAAAGGTAAGGCACGCGACCTAGTGTTTTAAGTAGAATCGGTATCAATAGAACGTGACTTCCCATTTTAAAAATGTTTCATGCATCGACTGAGACTCAAGCCTCGGCTGTCTTGATGAGAAGATGGAACCATTGGAACTGAGTTATCACGTCCGCTAATTACAAAATAGTTACACGCACATTTGATGGTGCCATTTGAAGTTTCAAATCAGTCCCCGGGCATTTGACAAAATATATAGACCCACCTATAGAACTAAGGTACGCATCTGCGATCTGTCTTGCTACTGTTAGAATTTAAAAAAAAATCGTAACTTACCGAGGATGCACATTATTTTGCCCTTAGTGACAAATAAAGTTATTATATGGCACAAAATGAGAAACTAACGTGCAGCTCACAATCCTGTCACAGCTGCAACTTAAACACAGCACATCTTTCAACCACGGTACAACCCCAGTTTCCTGGAACTGATCTGCAAAAGCTGACACGATGTTGTTCAACTGTTTCTGGCTGTGGACCCCGTTATCTCGGTGGTCACGTTCCGGCCCCCTACTGAGTAATCCCTGGCTGATTGCCCCCTTTCCTAATCATTTGTCATTTGTCATTTGTCAGCACATTCCCAATACTGAGGCCTCTACAGTGAAATATCCCCGCGCATCACAATCCTAAGCGTCTTCCTTTCATTCAAGCAGTACAAATATGGAGAATTATGAATGGCCGTATTGAGCCCTGCTAGTAGATTCTTTGTCGCTACGTTAATTCGTCATTTTTTTTGCTAGGGGCTTTACGTCGCACCGACACAGATAGGTCTTATGGCGACGATGGGATAGGAAAGGGCTAGGAGTTGGCAGGAAGCGGCCGTGGCCTTAATTAAGGTACAGCCCCAGCATTTGCCTGGTGTGAAAATGGGAAACCACGGAAAACCATCTTCAGGGCTGCCGATAGTGGGACTCGAACCTAATATCTCCCGGATGCAAGCTCACAGCCGCGCGCCTCTACGCGCACGGCCAACTCGCCCGGTTAATTCGTCATTTAGGCGTAAGTTCTAAGTTGTTCGTATCGTACGTAAAACAACGGCTGATCCTCGCTCTAGTTTCAGGAAACATTTGGGGGGGGGGGGGCGGCCCCACTGCCCCCCCCCCCCCTTGCTACGCCAGTGGTCTAATAGATACACACGAAAGATAACACACGAATATAGCAGGCAAGATACGGCACTATTCTAAATGTACTGTGTCTATACTTCAATGTATCTACACTACACTACGCCGGGCTGAGTGGCTCAGACGGTTAAGGCGCTGGCCTTCTAATCCCAACTTGGCAGGTTCGATCCTGGCTCAGTCCGGTGGTATTTGGAGGTGCTCAAATACGACAGCCCCGTGTCGGTAGATTTACTGGCACGTAAAAGAACTCCTGCGGGACTAAGTTCCGGCACCTCGGCGTCTCCGAAGACCTTAAAAAGTAGTTTTTTTGTTTTTTTTTTTTGCTAGGGGCTTTACGTCGCACCGACACAGATAGGTCTTATGGCGACGATGGGATGGGAAAGGCCTAGGAGTTGGAAGGAAGCGGCCGTGGCCTTAATTAAGGTACAGCCCCAGCATTTGCCTGGTGTGAAAATGGGAAACCACGGAAAACCATTTTCAGGGCTGCCGATAGTGGGATTCGAACCTACTATCTCCCGGATGCAAGCTCACAGCCGCGCGTCTCTACGCAAAAAAAAAAGTAGTTAGTGGGACGTAAAGCAAATAACATTATTATTATTATTACACTACACTACACTGCGCTTGGTTAAATGCTTAAGTATCGAAAGGATTGCCGTACACGAAGAAAAAAACGAATATAACTGGCAAGATACTATCTAATATATTATACCTTATCTTCACTACAATTCTACTGAAATGTGGTTATGTGATTATTACAGCTGGTGGATTACTATTATTTTCCCTACTCCACGGGACGGAGAATAAAAGTGTCCTTAATTAGGCTTACTGAAAAATATAAGGTTGTCTACAATAATTTCTAAAATATTTCTATCAAAACTACTACTACTCCAGGGACTTGAACTGCAATTACTGGGATATATGAACATTATTATTATTAGCTAACCGCTCATAAATACTGAAAGATCGAGGGAGCGAAATATAAATTACGGATACTTTAACTACCTACTCAGAAGTACAAATGAATGGAATACAAGGTCAGCTGATTTTTATTTATATTTACTTGACTACACTACACCCTTTGTTCACGACTGTAGCCAACAATGCAATATTTCAGATCATCGTCCTCCTCATAGAATTTGACTTCCTCCTTATCCTCCTCCTCCTAAAACGCATCACTATTTAGTTGTGCCAGAGTTGACACCGTTTGAGGCCTTGTACCACTTTTCAAATTTCGTGCATGACGGATGACATAGGCGCTAATTTTAAACATTTGTATGTATGTGTTTAGAAGCAAGGAGATACTGTGCGATCGACATCAAAAAGAACAAGAGATGACTAAGGAAGGTAGAGAAGAGCGTGGTAAGAGACGAACAACGGTTATGATGAAAAGAGAACTAGAAAACCTTCAGCCTACTTTTTCATAAAAATAAAATTGCGACGACTAGGAAAATATTATATAGGTGTGAAGAGGCAGAGGGTATGCAATAAGAACAACATTTTAATGGTAATGAAATATTTATTGTGTAATTATTTACAAAATTAAACAAACTGCTACCGGTTATACTACAGTCTTGGTTATGCTTCCGACAAGGTTGCTGTACTCCTTAACATCTTACTGTGAAGAGGTACTGTAGCATGCTTCCAAATCTGTAATGCCCCCTGCAACATTCAAATTTTAAAAAATATTTAATGTGAAGGTACCTTCAGATTGGACGAAAGCAGTAATTGCACCTATCTATAGGCAAGGGAACAGGAAGGATTGGAATAACTATCGAGGTATCTCATTGATTAGTATACCAGGCAAAGTATTCACTGGCATCTTGAAAGGGAGGGTGCGATCAGTCGTTGAGAGGAAGTTGGATGAAAACCAGTGTGGTTTCAGACCACAGAGAGGCTGTCAGGATCAGATTTTCAGTATGCGCCAGGTAATTGAAAAATGCTATGAGATGAATAGGCAGTTGTGTTTATGTTTCGTAGATCTAGAGAAAGCATATGACAGGGTACCGAGGGAAAAGATGTTCGCTATACTGGGGGACTATGGAATTGAAGGTAGATTATTAAAATCAATGAAAGGCATTTTTGCTGACAATTGGGCTTCAGTTAGAATTGATGGTAGAATGAGTTCTTGGATCAGGGTACTTACAGGGATTAGATAAGGCTGTAATCTTTCACCTTTGCTGTTCGTAGTTTACATGGATCATCTGCTGAAAGGTATAAAATGGCAGGGAGGGATTCAGTTAGGTGGAAATGTAGTAAGCAGTCTGACCTACACTGACGACTTGGTCTTAATGGCACATTGTGCCGAAAGCCTGCAGTCTAATATATTGGAACTTGAAAAGAGGTGCAATGAGTAAGGTATGAAAATTAGCCTCTCGAAGACTAAATTGATGTCAGTAGGTAAGAATTTCAACAGAATTGAATGTCAGATTGGTGATACAAAGCTAGAACAGGTCGATAATTTCAAGTATTTGGGGTTGTGTGTTCTCCCAGGATGGTAATATAGTAAGTGAGATTGAATCAAGGTGTCGTAAAGCTAATGCAGTAAGCTCGCAGTTGCGATCAGCAGTATTCTGTAAGAAGTATGTCAGATCCCAGACGAAACTATCTTTACATCGGTCAGTTTTCAGACCAAATTTTGCTTTACGGGAGCGAAAGCAGGGTGGACTCAGGATATCTTATTCATAAGTTAGAAGTAACAGACATGAAAGTAGAAAGAATGATTGCTGGTACAGACAGGTGGGAACAACGGCAGGAGGGTACTCGGAATGAGGAGATAAAGGCTAATATAGGATTGAACTCGACGGATGAAGCTGTAAGCATAAACCGGCTTCGGTGGTGGGGCCATGTGAGGCGAATGAGGACGATAGGTTATCTAGGAGAATAATGGACTCTGTTATGGAGGGTAAGAGAAGTAGAGGTAGACCAAGACGACGATGGTTAGACTCGGTTTCTAACGATTTAAAGATCAGAGGTATAGAACTAAATGAGGCCACAACACTAGTTGCAAATCGAGGATTGTGGCGACGTTTAGTAAATTCACAGAGGCTTGCAGACGGAACGCTGAAAGGCATAACAGTCTACAATGATAATGAATGTATGTATTTATTGTTCATGAAATTAAGTTTTCAATATATATATTATACTATGCATGTTACGCCTCACAAAGAAGTTCAAATCAAATCAAAATCTCTTTATTTGCAAATGAGGTGTCTACCTCGGTGGTAAATGGAACACTAAAATACATTATTGTCAAACACTAAATATTAAATAAACAAGAGAAGATAATTTATCTATAATACAATATTATACAATTTATGCTAACATTTTTTTCTATTATACACAGCTCAACCTTAATAAATTTATATTGTTTACAAAATTCTACTTATAATATCTCCTGTACTACTTACAAATATATTCAACTGATATACAGTATGTGGAATTACTTCTAATGATACTATACAACTGATATAAGATTAAAATTTACATTGCGTTTATTTACTTTTCTTTTACCCATTCTGGAACCTAAGTAGCATAACGACCTGCTGCGTCTTAACCAGAGCCCATTTTGCCACCACTTTTCAAGGTTCCTGAAGGGCCTTCACAGCTACCGTAGCGGTCCCAGGGCCCTCGAAGTCCCCACTGTACTTCACCCCTACAGCAGTCCCCCACTTTGGCTGTCCAAACTCCTTAGACAAGGGGATGGAATTAATTTATGCACACACATTTTTTATTTACATTAACCTGCACTGGTCGAATGCCCCCTAACATTTCATTTATTTTCTCTGTTGCTGTTTATTCTCTTCTTGAATATCTGTACAGATTTTGGAAAAGGATCAAACACTACCCCTGGTAAACTATTCCACTCCTTCACACCCTTCCCAATGAATGAAAATTTACCCCAATTGCTTCTGCTAAAATTCCTTCTAATTTTATATTTGTGGTCAGTCCTGCCGATATAATTATTTTCCAACTGAAGCCTCTCATGTATATCTCCCCATGCTGCTTCTCCTGTATATGCTCTATATAATCCTATAAATCTAGTTTACTCCCTTCTCTTACTTAAAATTTCCCCACCCTACTTCTTTTAACATTTCTGATACATTACTCTTTCTCCTGAAATCCCCTGTTACAAATCTTGCTGCTTTCCTCTGCACACTGTCTATTTCTTTTATTAGGTATTCTTGGTGAGGATCCCAAACACTGTTTGCATATTCCAATAATGGAGGAACCATACTTAAGTGACTTTTCTCTTTTAATTCTTTGTTGCATCCTTTAAGTAGCCTCATTATGACATGTAACGATCTGTATGTTTTCCCAACAATGTCATCCACATGACCCTTCCAGTGCAAAGTACTTTCAAATCTCACACCTAATTATTTGCACTTGCCATCTTTTGGGATAACTACCTCATTCAAAGTATATTCAAATTCAGTTTTGAAACTCCTGTTTGTAAATGTTGTAACAGTTGATTTGCCTTCATTAACCTTCATATTATTCTCTTCAACCCATTGTTGGATACTCTCAAGGTCCCTTTGTAATTCTGAACAATCCTCAATGTTATTTATTTCCGTATAAACAATTATGTCATCTGCATACAATCTTATTTTTGATGTTATATTATTCCCTAAATCATTTACGTATATTAAGAAAAGTAACGGACCGATTATACTACCCTGTGCAATTCCCTTCCAAACTTTCTCTTCGTGTGATACATTATTTCCTACTTTGACTTTCTGAACCCTTGAATTTAGAAATGTTCTTATCCAACGTGTAACCCTTACATCCAATCCTATTCCCTCCAATTTCTTTAATAATATTCCATGTTCCATTCTATCAAAGGCTTTGGAAAGATCTATGGCTATGCAATCTAACTGGCCTCCTAAATCCAATTGATCTAATATGTCCTGCTGAAATCCCACTAGTTGTGCCTCACAAGAAAATTTCTTTCTAAATCCATACTGGCTCCTCATGAACCAATTCTTATCATTACATATCCATCTGATGTACTTTGATATTAAACTCTCCAGTATTTTACAAACTATACTGGTCAGACTGATTGGTCTGTAGTTCTCTGGTTTCCTTTTACCACCCTTTCCTTTATAAATTGGTATTATTATAGATTCCTTCCATCCCTTTGGTATTACACTATTATTTATGACATAGTCAAAGAGAAATTTTAATGAGGCACTATGTACCACCCCATTGTCCTTGACACCTCACCAGTAATTTGATCACTTCCTGCTGCTTTTCCTTGCTGAAGCAGTTGGATTTCTCTGAAAATATCTTCATTTGTGAATGAGAAGCTTCTTGTTTCCCCCTGTGTCTCTCCCTCTCTATCTTCTGTTTCGGTTTCCAACTCCTGACAATCATCTACTGAATCTCTGAATTCCCTACTAAACAGGTTTGCTTTCTCAGTATCTGTTAAATGGTGTTCACCCCCTTCTCCCACCATTGTAGGAATTTGGATTCCTTTTCCTTTTTGATTCCTGATATATGAATACAGCTTTTTCCATTTCCCTTTGTGGTCATTACCCTCTTGAAATATGCCATTCATATAAGTCTCTTTTGCTTCCTTTTTCACTCTATTCAGTTCCCTCATTAGCTGTTTTCTAGTTTCTCTACTCTCCCTACCCTCTTTGATTTTCTTGTTTACTATTCTACATTTTCTTTTTAATTTTCTTATTTCCCTTGTATTATAAACAGGATCTATGGTCATTTTACCCTTCTTAACAGGTAAAAATCTCTTCTCTCCTTTTCAAATGATTCCTTTAAATTTAGCCCAAAGTGTATCTACATTACTCCCTTCACTTATCCAACAACTGAATTGTGATTTAAGGTAAGTCCCAAATTCATCAACTTTAGTTTTTCTGTACAATTTCTTGGCTTGTGTGACCCTCTTATTAAGCATTTTTTGTACCAGTCCTACATCCATTATTACAGCCTTATGGTCACCTATTCCTTCAATTACCTCAGTTTTATCAACAATTTCCCATGGTTTATCCAAGAATACATCTAGTAAGTTATTGAGACGAGTCGGTTCTTGTACTTCTTGTGTAAATCCTCCCTCCCAAATTAACTTATTTGCCAGTTTCTGTTCATAGGCTTCACTTGCAGCTCCATTCCATTCAAGTTCAGGCAAGTTTAGATCTCCCCCTATTATTACCATATCATTATTATTGTTTTTATGAGTATAATCTATTATTTTCTCAAATATGTCCATGTCTCTTTCCTCTCTTCCAGGCCTGTATATTCCTATAATTCCCACCTCCTTCATATTATCACAAACTAATTTTATCCCTAATATTTCATCCCTTTCATCGGTAAACCATTCATGTGAACAATAAGTTTCCTTCACCAGAATAAACACCCCCTCTCCCTCTTTATCTCCTCGGTCTCTACGATAGACTGTGTACCCTTCTGGAAATATATCTCTATTACCCACCACTTCTCTTAACCATGATTCCACTCCTATCACCACATCAGTCTCATAAGATTCCATCAATGTACCGAATTTTAATTGTTTATTTACTACACTCTGACAGTTTACCAAGAGCAATCTCATACCCCCTTCCTCCCTAAAACTTGACTGTTGCAACTGGGTAACTTGAAATTCCTTACTTTCCTGAGTTTCATTTTCTAGTTGGCTCAGCCAGCTTGAAGTACAGCTGGCTCTTTCTACTCGTTTACCTGGTCAGTGTTATAACTCAAGGGAGTTGCCTTTTTTACAGTACATATCTTAAGATTAATAGAATCTAGAACAATATTTGCTATCTTTCGTTCACCTGAATTGTTTAGATGAAGGCCATGCTTTGTGTAACAGTGTCTCTCGAAACTGCTGCTATCAATTACCTGTGTATTACGAAAATGTTTACAAATTTTAACCATATCTGTATTAACTTTGTCCACTTCAATGTTCACACACGAGTCTAATCAAATCATGCCTGTGGGGCACGACCACTACGAAGATATTAGTGAGAGTCAGCTTACCTAGTGTACATTTAAGTTGAGAAATTACATTCTTAGCGTCATTGTGAGCTACGTCGTTCGTCCCGCCGATGATCACTGCTGCATTACGACTTCCGAGATTTCTTGCTGCCTGTTCCGTGTTTTCCAATACCTTCTTGATTGGGGCCCCAGGATAGATGACGGCCGATGCTGCAATATCTTCATTGTTCATTTTCCCCGCAATTCCCCTCGCCTGACTATCACCAAAGATAAAGATGTTCGACACTTTCGCTGGTGCACTGTGTGAGATTTTAGGCCTAACTTTGCCGCTTCTCGTAACGGATTTTACGCTATACGTTTGACTGCTTACCATACGGATACCTTCCGTATCGCTTACTTCCCTCAGGGCTGAAAATCTATTTTTGGTGTCAATTACAAAGTTGTCCTTATTTACTGTAACTGTACACTTTTCCTCCTAGAATCTGAAGCAACTTGACATCACGCGCTAGAATTCACGGAGCCACCTGTGTTCTGAGTGTTTACTGGTACCGGTACTTTCGATTCCAGTAAACGAACCTTCTCCTTTAAAATCTCATTCTCCGCTTTTAATGCTTGTAAATCCTGTTGCAATAAAGAGAGAATTACAGGTACATTATCATTACCTCCATCCTCCAAGGAATGATATGCCAGCGATTCGTTGACCGTTGTAGGCCTAGGTTTGTTATTGCTATTCAAATTGCTCTCGCCACAGCTAACACAGGTCCAAGTATCTTCATTTTTAGCAAAACCAAATACATATACACTCAAAATGCTACCAAATTAAACACTTTTCACACTGGATACCATTCTTCACTCGCTTCTTGTTTACACCACACTTATTCCCGATTATTTCGCAAGAGAACCGGGAGCTATCTTCACTTACATCCTTCGCTGACGCCATCTTGGAAAAAAAAGTTGATGCCATTCTCACCTTGATGTGATCCATGTGTTTAGTTCCTTTCTGAATCATTATCCGATACTGTAAAGAAGGGAAACATTTCCTGCAAACACTGTCTACAGTTTACAATCTTCGGATTAGGTCCATCTCAATCATTCGAACCATTTTCACCTCGTTGCTTGTAATAACGTCGACAGTGTCTGCATGAAGCTACATCGATTGGCATCTTACTGTGGAGAGGTAGGATATCCCAAAAATCATCTATGAAAGGAGCAGCGTAACTAGATAAAAATCCTGGTGGTAAACACTGAGTCAGATGTTTTGGTATCCGCTATAATGTTCTATGTTTATAGAACATCTTAATAGCCTCGCTTACTTGAGTGAGGTAAATAAGATGTAGCATATTAGTTTCGCTGCTAGGCGAACAGGATGCACATTCACAGTTTTGTTAGTTATCAAGACGATTGTCTGTAAACGTGTAGTTTTTCTTCTTTCCGTTCCATAGTGTACGGTGTACTGTAGAAGCATACACTTGCCCCGTTACTAGTCAAACCAACGACTACTACCGTAACGGTCAGCCCAAAATGCGAACTAGCAGTTACACTACTGCACCAGTTCGTAAGAAATAAGTGGAAGCACAATCAGACACAATACACTCCTCACAAACAACAAGAAAAACTTACCTTAACAAGTGGAGAAGTGTCACAACAAACCGTGGATAATTATAATTAACCACTGTACTGGACATCAGAACACCAAAAAGTGAAACAAAGAACAACAAGATACTTTTAAGAAGGTAAAATAATTTAATCTTGATACCCAAAGTAGAACAACCTTTTTTCAAAAATATAAAAATTAAATTAAATAAAACCGTCCATAGAAGAGAAAAAAAATAATATAAGTAATTAACAACTGAGGAAAACTCCTGAAAACCTGAGGTCGACCAACCAAAAATAAGTGTAAAAGGTACATGACTACATGATAATTATATTAAGTATATATTAAGAATATATATATATATTCTTTGGGGTGCTTTTCAAAGGGTAACCATCAAAATACAAGTTTTCACTTCATTTACTCTTACTTTCATTTAACTTATTATATTCGTCCGGATAGTGTGATCATGGAGCTTTCGCAAGGGGATCAGGGTAATTACGTCTCGAGTGACATAAACACAAGTAGAATAAACATACGCTAAGACAGGCGAACAAACACAAACCGGGAAAGTATCAAGTCATGAAAGTTTGGATAAAGTGTTAAAGTCACACAGACACCAAAATAAAATATTTACTAATGCGTCAGTATCCAAAAATAAACAACCTCTACCATCACTACAACTCAATAACATTTTACAAGATAAAATAAAAGGAAAAGCAGGAATAAAATTAAAGGAGACCCAAACTAAATTTCTGATACCCTGGAGAAAACTCACATGGTCCTAAAACTTTCCCAACAGGTACAGTTCCTTTGAAGTACATTTAGAGGGGATACAGCTTATCTCCCAAAACTCCACTTTAATAATAATCATAACTTTTAATTAATTTCCCAAACTAGATGAAACGTAATACACCTTCATACCACACATATCCAGATATATATAAATTTCTACAGAGGATACCCGAAAACTTGAACAGTTACTGCCTTTTAAATTTTTGAACCAACAATTAGGATTATGGCAATTTCAAAAGTCTTGAACACACCAAAGTTCTAGAAGAGCGCATGTTTTCCAAAACATCTTCCGGTCTTCGAAGACTAAGTTCAATTTAAATGAAGAAGAAACTTACAGTTGCAGAATCAGGCTTATAGTAACATCAAAGCGTCAGTTGCTCCATACTCACGTAATGATAATATCACAAAATATTACATTTACTGAAGAAAGGAGGACGGTCTTCAAAATTTAAAAATTAAACCTTTAAGAATGGCAGAATGCCATCGCACTAATATATTATGTCGGATCCATAATGTGGGCTAAGGCCAAAAGCCGGAACGAGTGAGTAACAAGTCCTTCCTCCATCATGGTCAAGCTTCTTATTTCATAATGGCCGATTACTCCCGCTGGAAGAGAGCAGTTCAACAAGATGGCGAGGAGCTCCCTGATTGGTCGGAAGCGAGGTCACGTTTCGACCACACCATAACAGATGGCAGCACACAGCAGAATGAGAGTTAAGTATCGAGAGCAAGTCCCAGAGAATAAATTAATTACTTAAGATATATGATGGCTTACAAGTAGGAGAAATCCAAGTTGAGAATAAAAACGTGACACTGTTTTCTACGGCTAATTGGCCAAATCAAAACCGTTCCTTGGGAAAGGAGCTTTAAGTCCGTAATACTGTCTCACACTAATGATCATGATGAAGGGCTATCCTTATTTATAGTTTTGTAACAATATTCCCTAGTGGATGGTGAGTGACATCACTCATATTAATAAGACAATAGGCTGTTGTCTTAGCAGGAATATTTTCAGATGTTTCAAATTCCAAACGAATATCGACAGGAGATTCTTTTATAGATTCTTCATGATAAGAACAGTCTATAACTACAATCTATGCTTCATTTTGAAATTCTTCAGTGGAAAATAGCGGACGATCTTCTTTCTGATAATACGATGATTGGAATTTGCAAAACGTGTCCCAGAGAAACCCAAATTTATTTTTCTCAAAATTAATGTCCATGTTTTCGTAGGGATACGTAATCCCGTTGAGATACAGTCTAATATTTCTTAATTTATAGTGATCCAACTCTGAGCTATATTTTTCATGGTTGAATTTACGATGGGATTGAAATCCAAAAATAATACCTATACCAAGACTTTTCAGTGAAACGTGATGTTTTAACAGCCCAGCTATGCTTGTTTGTAGGTGGTAATACAAGATACTCATGCAGCTACCAACTTCGAAAACGTATAGGTAATGGTGTTTCGTTGTCTACAATCTTGAGCAAATCAATTTTTTTCTCGATCAGATAATGTTACATGTGGATTCCTCCACTATATACGATGAAGGGTAATTTTCCACTCTACTGGTGAGTCTGCTGCTTTAAGAGAATTGTAATCACTTCGATCACGGATCAGAATTAGCTCTTGTTTTGTGTTGACTATAATAAGTCTAAAATCACCAGTAAAGCCGAGAATATGTTTTAATGGTAACATACCAGAAAAGTGCCGTCCTGATTAATCATCCAGTTGTTATTAGCTTTCGGACACCATCCTGTCATCCGTAAAGGATTACTTTCCTCATCACTGTAAGAATAATAATGTTATTTGCTTTACGTCCCACTAACTACTTTTACGGTTTTCGGAGACGCCGAGGTGCCGAAATTTAGTCCCACAGGAGTTCTATTACGTGCCAGTAAATCTACCGACACGAGGTTGACGTACTTGAGCGCCTTCAAATACCACGGGACTGAGCCAGGATCGAACCTGCCAAGTTGGGCTCAGAAGGCCAGCGCCTCAACCGTCTGAACCACTCAGCTTGGCATCACTATAAGAAGGGTAGAGTTTCATTGCACTTTTAATACCAATTAATAGCGACAGTCTCATCGTAAAAGGTGTTACCTATGAACCTACTAAAGGTCTCTTAGAACTTCTTTTCTCACGAATACCTGACAAGGATATAATTTCATAAGATGATCTTTAAAAAATATAAAGCAATGCTTTTTGCTACTGACGCAACACGGCGTAATTACAAGAGGACAGAAGCTGTAAAAGCAAATAAGAGTCGCAAGTATCGAGAGTTTATTTCTAAGCTGTTTCCGTCACATCAACCGACTGCACGTGGTCTTGATGTCATCCACAAGCCTTTGTTGCCGTATGTAGACGTAAGATACTGGAATGACCCTAACTTACTCGTAGAACGGTTACAACTTCTAATAGCTTCGCAAGATTCTAGAAATAGAGAGAGAATTACGTCATGTGGGTATTATTCTATAATGGCTCGTCAAGATAAGACCTCAGCCGTAAAGATAAGCATCGCACACGAGTTAATAAACCAGCTCGTCACACCTACTATCGCAGACGCGTTATTACACGTGGAAAATATGATCTCTGGCAAGCAGACTTAGTAGAAATGATTCCATATGCCTCTAGCAATAAGGGGTATAAGTATCTACTTACGGTCATCGATGTGTACTCTAAGTTTGCTTCAGCACAACCTGTGCGTTCTACGACAGAAGCTCAAGTCAAAGATGCACTTAAACATATTGTTGAACAATCAAAACGCTGCCCAAGGCTTTTTCAAACCGATCAAGGTAAAGAATTTTACAACAAGGATTTTTCTTCTTACCTCAAGTTACTTGGCATTCATCACTACTCTACGTACAGCAATATCAAGGCTTTAAAAGTACACTCAAAACAATGTTGTGGCGAGAATTAGAGCAAAAGTTTCTCATCGTTGGAATGAACTGATACCTAGGCTCATGTGTACCTACAACGAAACACCTCATCGCACGATCGGCACAAAGCCACGTCTTGTTACTAAGAATACACAACGCTTGGATGCTATTCATCTTGTAATCAAAACGGCTGATCCGCGCCGCCATCGCTTTAAAAAGGCGATTTCGTTCGCATCAGCGAACACAAGTCTATCTTTGCAAAAGAATACACAGCTAACTGGAGCACAGAAATTTTTCAAATCATGAGGGTTAAGCTTACTAATCCAGTTACGTATTTATTTCGCGATCTTTCAGCACAGCCTATTGAAGGAGGATTCTACATCGAAGAACTGCAGAAAACAAAATATCCTGATCACTATTTAATCGAACGTGTTATTCGTCGTTGTGGAAATAAACTGTATGTCAAATGGCTTGGTTTTAATAACAACGTCAGTTCATGGATTAATAAAGACGATGTATTTTAAAACTTGATGTTTTGTTCTGGAAACTCTACCTCTCCTTTCTTCCACTGCATGAGACATGTTTAAATTTGCAAGTCAATATTATTATTACTACTAGTTAGTTTAGGACATGGTGTAGGGTAGGAGTAACATTAAAAATCAAACAACACCTGCATCATATTTCGCAAATCGTATTTATTTTAATATTTTCCTTTCTTCAAGTAAATCTATTCTGTCCTTTCTTGCATAGATTATTTCTACTGTCTTCGCTGTTTAATGCCACCGCCCAGTAACAGTTTTCCTTTCATTGCACAGGCAACGACAAGTGCTGCTATCTTTTCAGCAACTGTATCATTAGGTGACGTCGCACGCTGCACAGCTTTACGAAGCAGATTTTCATCAGCTACACGTCTTAGTTCAGGTTTGTTTTGATGATAAGCAATATCACGCTCTTTGCAGGCAGCATCTAACATATTAATACAGGATCACCACGTGCCAAGCGGACGTAAAGTCGAGTTCCAGGGTCACAGTACTGGTAACTAGCAAGATGAAGCTCGAAAGCAAGAAGATCCATCACCTTATTGATGAGTCCATGCCCAGCATGCTTCCTCACCTTTCTCCCAGCACGTTTCTTCACCTTTTTGTGCGACAGCTTGTTTAATATTTTCGCAGCAATGATAAATGTTTATAAGCGAAGTCAACTCGTTAGTTTAGATCCGTGATATAGTTTTGTGAGTTGACATGTGAGGCACTGTCTCACTGAAGGTCACTTAGCTAAACTCACTTGTTCATGATGAAAACTACACGTTTGAAGCTCTGACAAAACAGGATCTTGAGTCTACTCACGAGGCACCTTACCCCAGATCTCCTTTACAGCATTCGCAGCTACATTCACAAAAATGCCTTTAGTAATGCATTCAAAACTTCTTCAGTAAAAGTGTTTGGTTTCTTTTTGCCAGCATAAAACATTACGATTCCCTTTTCAACTGCGTTACACTTAGTATCAGATAAAAATGACATGATGTCTTTACAAATGTTTCTTTCACACTCGTCATTTCGACACTGCAATTTACAAATGTTGTTCACCTCCCGGCATGCAGCGACACAACAAATCAAAGAGCATGCACACAAGGCGTGAAGACTGTTTAATTGTTTCTCCACTATGCTCCTTTAGAGTTTTAAATGATGGACACCCTAATTCGTGCATGTCGATAATTTCACATGTCGATGGATGATACTCACGCAACCATTCCTTCTTTTCACAACCCTTTAAAAAAACAAGATCTGCTCTTGAAAAATGAGCGTTCATGACCATAGAAAGAAAGCGATAAGGTATTCCTTTTTCTTCCCACTGCAGACCTAATCTTTTTCCGTCCATTGTGTCTACGTTTTGCCTTCATCTGTTTGCAAACAGTAAACCAAAGGTGGGCTAAACTGACGAGTTTTGGCGCCCGCAGTACAGTGCAATCCAAGACAGCCACCTCTTTGAACACAAATTTGTTGCCGTTCACTTTAAAGCCTTGTACATCAACTATTAATGTTCTTGTCATGATGGAATAAAGCGCACTACTTTCTATCACAGCATCTTAGAGACTAAAGAAATTATTCTCACTTGTAGCGTATATAAAGGCTTGAGTTTACTTGAGAGTGACCTTGATACCGAACAGTCTAAACATGTATAACCATGTCGACGTGATCGCTGCATGTTAAAACAGCGTGACCTTAGTATGGCACATGCTCAGTCCCGCTATTAGAGAACTACACATAAAGTATGTGCAAGGTGTTTGATTCGCAGCTCTGTTACGAAATTTGAAAAGTGGTACAAGGCCTGAAACGGAGTCAACTTGGCACAGGTGCACAACTAAGTAGAGATGCGTTTTAGGAGGTGGAGGAGGATAAGGAGGAAATCAAAGTCTATGAGGAGGAGGATGAGGCAGATAATGAGTGTAACTAACTAACTAAGCTTTCATTCCTCCCCTGAGGGGGGAAGCGGGCCACTTAGTAGGGATCACCTTCTCTCTGGCCAAGAGAGTTGTGGGGGGTTAAAGGTGATGTGCTATATCTAGGAGAGAGTAAATAGATGTGATGGGAATGGGAGATATGATTGCGGTAGATATTAATCTATCTATCTATCTATCTATTAAATGTTTTCATTCCCCACCCTGAAGAGGTGGGGCGGGAAACTCCCTCTCTCTGGCCAAGAGATGCGGGCGGGTTGGGGAGATGTGACGGAAGAACGAGGTGGTAAAGGATGTGAATATATAGGAGATGGGAGAGGAATTGTGCCTATGCCTAAGTATTGAAGTTCGTTGAGTGAGTTTATTAGCATAGATGGTTACAAAGTAGTACAAAGGATATTACACAGATTTAGAAGTATGTAGGAGGATGGTATAACGGCTGTGGGACGAAGGTGGGGTTAGTGCTAGAGGTAAGGGCTAAGATGTGAAAGATACAGGAGAAGATATGCAGGGAAGTGAGTAAGCTGTGGAGGGGGTTGGTTGGGGGTTGTATTGGAGGAGAAAAACCGGGTGGAGGAGGGTAAAAACAGATTTGTGGACTCGATGGAAGGGAAGGAGGAGCCGGCCGGGGACGGCGACTGGGTGTATGAGATCGGTTAGCAGGTTGAGGATGAGAGCGAGATGGTTCAATGTGATGATGGCGGCCTTGAAGATGGATTCCGTTGTTGATGAAATGTTGGGCGATGTCCGGAGTCGGTAGATGAAGGTGAACGAGGTGGGTAGGTCCTGTAGCGTTGAAAATCCGAGTTGCTCTGCGAACTGGTGTTCCTGTCTGACGGAGGTCTTGAAGTATGACGTCGTTGGATAAGAGCGGGTCCACTCCTCGGATGACGCAGGTGCAATCGGTCGATGGTGGCGGCATTATGTCGGTGGTAGTGTCAGTTGCAGGCGCTGGTTGTTGACTTGATGAGGCAGGGGTGGGAGGCGTGGTGATAGTAGTGGTCATGATAGGGATAGGATGGGTTGTTACCCTAGTCGTGAGCGAAGTTGTGAAGGAGGTGTGAACTAAGGAGGTTGTGAGGGTGGTAGTAGTGGTGTAAGGAAAGGACAAGGGTTGTGGCGGGGGTGAGTAAAGAGGTGGATCAGGGGAATGGTCCGGGAGTTGCTCTAAAATATTGCTAAAATATGTCTTCCATGCGATGGAGGCGTTGGCAGATTTGTGCACCAGTGGCAAGAAGATGGACACGTTCGGTGGATGTGTTGAAATGAAGAAGGACGTCCTTTGATGGTACGGAACCTTCATAAAGCCTTGTGACGCAGTATACTCCAGACTTGCGGAGTTCACATAGGATGGTGTCTTCAGTGATGGATTGTTAGACGCCCAGGACAACACAGGTGTACATGTTGGTAGGCCGACTTCCGACTTGGTGTCTGGCATATATGCTTTGTTGAGTCGGCTGGGTGCGATGGTGGAGTTGCGGCGTCACCCAGCCGAATCAAAAATAATGAGATAAGGGTTTACCTAGTCCACTGTTGAGACAGACGGCGAAAAGCGTGTCGTGTGATGTGAGGTAGATATCTATCTATTAAATGTTTTCATTCCCCACCCTGAAGGGGTATTGGAGGAGAAAAAACGGGTGCAGGAGGGTAAAAACGGATTTGTGGACTCGGTGGAAGGAAAGGAGGAGCCGGCCGGGGACGGCGACGGGGTGTATGAGATCGGTTAGCAGGTTGGGGAGGAGAGCGAGATGGTTCAGTGTGATGATGGCGGCCTTGAAGATGGATGCCGTTGTGTATGAAATGTTGGGCGATGTCCGGAGTCGCTAGATGAAGGTGAACGAGGTGGGTAGGTCCTGTAGCGTTGAAAATCGGGGTTGCTCGGCGAACTGGTGTTCCTGTCTGGCGGAGGTCTTGAAGTATGGCATCGTTGGATAAGAGCGGGTCCACTCCTCGGATGACGGCATTGTGTCGGTGGTAGTGTCAGTTGCAGGCGCTGGTTCTTGACTTGATGAGGTAGGAGTGGGAGGTCTTTCATCGACGTCTCTCAAGTGGACTGCACAACTCGTCGTAGAAGACACTCCTGCTATTTTTGATCGGCCGGGTGGCTACACATCTTTACTAGCCGCTCGCGCCGAGTCAACAAAGCATATAGGCCGACACCTCGTTGGACGTTAGCCTCCCTAATACCTGCCCCCACCATGCCTACAACCACAATCACCACCACCATAGCATCCTGTTATCACACCTACTCTTCCCATTCTCTCACGACTACTACATCGTCCCATCCATCACTTGTTATGTCAACCTTCCTTTCCACGTCAATCCTCCCCGAACCCATTCGCATCTACCGACTGTCTACGCCAACCCAATCTGTATCGGCATTAACTATGTCAGCACCATCTTCAGCCGCACCAGCAGCAGCCAGTCAACCTTCGTTGCCGCCATCCACAGTGTCACCAGTAACAGCCCGTCAACCTCCGTTACCGCCATCAACAGTGTTACCACCATATTCAACCGCACCTGCAGCAGCCGCCGACCGCCCAACGCCATCGACATCAACTCCACCAGCACTGTTCAGTTGCGTCGTTCGCGGCGTCGACCCCCTCATCTCGCCAGCGGAAGTTCACCAACAACTTCGTCGTCATGCCATACCCATCTGGAGGGCGTTTCGCATCTTTAACACCCACGACCCCACCTATCTAATCCGTCTCCAGCTCAGCAGCAGTTGACCACCTTGTCTCCCATGGTGTCAATCTCTACGGCCGTCGCCATACTGTCGAACCTTCTCGTTCCCTTCCCCACGCTCGAAATCCTCAATCTACATCTCGTCGTCACCCCGCCTCGATCATCCTCCTTTTCACCGTACACAACACGTCCGTCCACTTATCCCCTTTGTTCATATCTCATTCCCCCAACCTATACTAGACCATCTACGACAACTCACGACTGTTCTTTCCCCACATAGCTTTTACACTACACCACCTTATCCCCTCTCGCAACTTCCATCTCTGTACTCCTGTATAAATCCTCACTTTCTTTCATCTCCCCAGCCAAGCTCATTCCTACCAACCGACCTACTCTCTTCACACCTCCCGGCCCGAGAGAGAGCGTAAGGAGTGGGAGGCGTGGTGATAGTAGTGGTTACGATAGGGATATGGTAGGTTGTTACCGTAGTCGTGAACGGAGTTGTGAGGGAGGTGTGAACTGTGGAGGTTGTGAGGTTGGTAGTAGTGTTGGTGGTGGTTGTAGTGGTGTAAGGAAAGGGCAAGGATTGTGGCGGGGGTGTGTAAGGAGGTGGATCAGGAGAATAGTCCGGGAGTTGCTCTAAAATATTCCTGGGAGTGTCTTCCATTTGATGGAGGCGTTGGCAGATTTGTGCACCAGTGGCGACAAGATGGTCACGTTCGGTGGATGTGTTGAAGAAAAGCAGGACGTCGTTTGATGGTACGGGACTTCATACAGCCTTGTTGCGCTGTATACTCCAAACTTGCGGAGTTCGGATAGGATGGTTTCTTCATGTGATGGATTGTTGGACGTCCAGTACAACACAGGTGTACATGTTGGGAGGCCGACTTCCAACGTGGTGTCTGACCTATGTGCTTTGTTGGGTCGGTTTGGTGCGAAGATATAGTTGTGCCGACGCACGGGCGAAGCAAAAATAAGTTAGGGTTTGAGCGGTAGATTTTTACAAGTTTTCATTCCCCACCCTGAAGGGTGGGGCAGGCCACCTAGAGGGTGTCACCCTCTCTCTGGCCAGGATAGATGACGGGGTTGAGAAGAAGTGAGAGAAGAGGGAGATGGGTAAAAGACGGTATGAATAAGTAGATGGGAATAAAGGACGTGTAGGTTATCTGATGCTTTAGTGACAGATGGGCTATGTGCGAGGTGTGGAGGTTAGAGTGGTGTACTTGGGTGGAGATGAGAGGTTAGAAGTTGGAGGGTAGCGGTGACATTACAAAGGGAGAAAGTGAGGAGACGAAGGAGTTCGAACGTCGGAAGGGGTGTAGAGTAGAAACTTGTCGGGGGAAGGGGCGGACAGACTGGTTGACGAGTTTCGAAGGGAGGAGGTCCTGGCCGGGGGGCGACGAGACGTGTTTGGAAGGGAATGGCGAAGAGGTAGGGGCAGTGAACGAGAGGGTTCCACTTTATACCGATGGCGGTAGATAGTTGCTCCGTCTTGAATAAGATGGTGTACGTCGTAAGCAGTTGGAAGGTGTAGTCTGACCAGGTTTGTAGGACCGGAGGCGTTCTGGATCCTGGACGCACGGCGGGCGGGGACGCCAGCTGAATTAAGTTCCCGGAGTATTTCCCGCGCTGAGATTGTAGGGTCGATGCCGCGCAGTACACAGCTAGGCATAGCTGTGGATGATGGTGGTAGCTGCGTTGGCGATTATAGAGACTCAGCGGTTGCTGCGGCATCATCGTGTGGAGATGGTAGCGGCGGTGGCGGTGCTCTGGGGGAATCCAAGACGTTTGTAATGGGTTGCCGGGGGATAAGTTGTGTGGGAAGTGAAGTAAAAGGAAGGGATGATATCATAATTGACGGAGGATGGCAGGTTGTAACAGTAGTGGGCGGAGTATGGGAAGGAGTAGAGATTGAAGTCGTAATGGTGGTGGTGGTGGTGGTTGTGGTGGTTGTGGTAGTCGTGGGGGAAGTGGGAAAAGGGGGCAATGACTGTTGTTGCGACGTCCCTGGTGGAGAATCAACCTCGGCGTTGGTAGACAGTAACTCCGGTGTCGAGGAGACGGGCCACATCGTCTACTCTGGGGATATACAGAAGAACTTCTGATGACCGTAATTCAGTAGTGCCGTCCAACAGCCTGCAGACATCACAGATGGGGGCGCCAGTTGAGCGGAGTTCGTGGTAGATGTCAGTATCGGTGAGAGCAGGATCAACACCGCTGATAAGACAGGTGTGCATGGTGGTGTTGGGAAAGCTGACCTCCAACTAGGTGCCAGCCTGTATGTTTGTCTTGAGGTCGGCTGGGTAGCGAGTATAGATGAAGGCCACCCGGCCGAGCAAAAGATTTGAAGGTGCTACGACGGAGAGTATGCGTCCGCTAACGGAATCGAAGTGTACCCAGAGAGGTAGATTCTTCTTCTTCTTCTTCTTCTTCTTGAGACGATTTCATTCCCCGCCCGAAGGGCGGGGCGGGCCCCCTAGCGGGTTACGCCCTCTCTCGGCCCAGGAGCAGTGAAGAGAACAGTGTGAAATGTAATATGGGTAAGGTGGATGATCGAAGATGCGTGTTGATGGAGGAGAGATGATACGGGTCTCTTTGGGTAGGGAGATGCGTTTTAAGGTGTGGCCGAAGTTTAGATAGGAGTTCCAAGATGAAAAATGAAATGTCGTATGGCTTTTAGTGCCGGGATATCCCAGGACGGGTTCGGCTCGCCAGGTGCAGGTCTTTCTATTTGACACCCGTAAGTGACCTGCGCGTCGTGATGAGGATGAAATGATGATGAAGACAGCACATACACCCAGCCCCCGTGCCATTGGAATTAACCAATTAAGGTTAAAATCCCCGACCCGGCCGGGAATCGAACCCGAGACCCTCTGAACCGAAGGCCAGTACGCTGACCGTTCAGCCAACGAGTCGGACGGAGTTCCAAGATGTAGAATGAGGAGGTGAAGCGTAGCAGATATAGTGCAAAGGGAGGTGGTGAGAAGTCGGAGGAGTTCGCCTTGCGGTGGTGGTGGGAAGGAGGAGTGAATTGGAGGAGGAGGTGGACGGACTTGTGGTGGAGGACGATATGGAGGTGGTGGCTGGGGTCGATGACGTGGGCTGTGAGGCGGACGGGGAGGGGAGCGGGAAGGTTCCACTTTCAGGCGTCGACCGTAGAGGCGTGCTCCGCTGGCGATGAGGCGTTGTACTTCGTCCGCAGTGGGCAGGTGGAGTCGGACTAGATAAGTTGGTCCCAAGGCATTCCATATACGAAAGACGCGACGAACAGGTATGTCTGTCAGGTTTAATTCAGTGAGTACATCGTGGTCTGAGATTGCAGAATCCACGCCGCGAAGGACACAACTGTACATGGTGGTGCGATCTGCTGGTGGTGATGACGGTTCTCGAGCGGCTTCTGCAGTGGAGCGATCTGGTGGCGGCGACAGAGATGATGGTCCTGGTGCGGAATCTGCGGAGGAGGATGACTGTGGGACCCGTGGCGTTGCTGCGGCGTCGATGTTGGGGGACGAACTGTTGAAGTAGCGGGGAGGGCTGCGAAGGAAAGTAGGCGGATCAAGAGATGATGACAGAGGACGAATCGTTGTAGAAAGCGGTGAAAGATGGGAAAATGTTACTGTGGTGATAGGCAGGTAAGGATAAGCAAAGGCGGAGGTCGTAGTGGTCGTGGTGAGGGTGGTGGTATTTGCCATGTTAGTTAGAGCGTAGCGTAGGTTGGGGAGGCTGACTTCCAATGCGGTGTCGGCCATATGCTTTATTGGGGTCGGCAGAGAGCTTGAGTATAGGTGAAGAGCCCCCGGCCGAACAAAAATTAGGTTAGTTGATACGGAGTTCAAGTCCAGGCACTTCTGAGAGGTCGATGAAAGACCGGAGGTAGATATAAGCTACTAGTTCTATAAGGAGGATAGAACTCTCTCTGTTAGGACGAGGATATTCAGATAGATCAGATAAGAAAAGAAAGTAAAAGGAAATACATAGTATAAAGAGCGTTAAGTACAAAGGTTACTTGTAACGTGCTATACCTTGCATAAGAATGATAGATTTTGAAGGAAATGCGTTAACGCACGTATTCATGTGACAATCAGTTCTACTTTTAACAGAGGATCAGTTATTGTTATTCTACTACCTTAGTAAGTTGTCGTAAGAGCGCGCTGTTATGTCTCTAGCGGGATATTTGTTCACAGTAACTCACAAAGACGTCGCGAGAGTGCGCTGATATGTCTCCCCTGCCCCCCATCCCACACAGCTGAGCCAGGATCGAACCTGCATAGTTTGCGACGGAAGGCCAGCGTCTCAACCGTCTGAGCCATTCAACCTGGTGGGGTGAGTTTCGTGGCGCTATACAATTTCTAATTACTAGCTTGTGTCCCCCAAAAAAGCCTTGATTAAATTCCAATCCTGTCCGCAGTGTTTATATGTAGTGAGGGCATATAACGCTGTTGAAGGTTATTTACTTGTCGGACGGCGTCGTAAAGCCTTGAGCAGACATCTCTTTGCTATTCGACATGAGAAGGCTATGTGCTACTATCGGGTTTTACCCTCTCCCTTCCTACTATCATATATCATGTCATTTATTTCATATTATCTTCCGTGATGAGGTTGACGTCAGGAAGTGCATCCTGTTATAAAAACATCGATCTTGACAGATTCATCTCACCACCTACTCGACACCGTAGAGAAACGGGACAAGGAATGGATACACGTTAAGTTATAACGTCATGCACCCTTAGCCAGCAGTCCGCATTCCAAATCACCCACGCTGTGACGTCACAGCTCTGTCAGGAGAAGGCCTGCGCGTTCAGTTATGTAAAGATAAGCATGCATTTTAAATCTCCCGCGCTTATTACGTCACAGCTCCGTCAATCCTCCAAGGGGAGACGGACAAAAAGCCTGCCTGTGAGCTTATGTTACCGTTCGTGCCCAAGGTTAGGTTAACATACGAGTTAACCACACCTACAAGTCACCTCACCAGTTCGGCTCCTCCAAGGAGAGCCCGTAAATAGCCTGTCTGCGGTCAGGTTGGCGTTTCTCGTAGCGAGGTTAGGTTAACACGTCATCATGGCGTCATAACCTCAACTACCAGTCACCTAACCGATTGGACGCCTCCTTGGGGAGCCTGTGTGTGTGTGTGGTTAGGTTAGTGTACGTGCGCAAGGTTAGGTTAACACGTCATGATGACGTCTTAACCTCATCTGCAGGTCACCTAACCGATTTTGTGGCTCCTCCTTGGGCGCCCGATCAATTCGGCTCCTCCAAAGTGGTCCGTAACTTTTCTGACTCGGATCCTCCAAGGAGGGCCCGTCCGATTCGGCTCCTCCAGAGTAGCCCGTAAGGTTGGCATTGCCCTCGTACGTAAGGGTATGACGTCATAACCTCACCTCGCAGTCAAATACACTTCAGGCTACCCAGTAAGGTTAGCATTGCCTTCGTACGTATGCGTATGACGTCATGAACTCACCTAGGGGTCAAAAGCACCCCAGATCATTCCCTGGCCAATTAGCCCCTCCAATAGAGTCTGTGAGGTTAGGCTTGCTCTCGTACGCATTTTGCGTCTTAACCTCAATGGTCTGGAACCTACATAGCCTTACTACTCAACCAGGGTTCAATGGCCTCGTTCTGGGATCTACATAGCCTTACTACTCAACTAGGGGTCAATGACCTCGTTGAAAAATGCTGACTCAGCCCATTATTTTAGAACATACATTGCTCAAACTACTACATCTTCATAACAAGATTACATTATTTTTTATTATTAACACTTAGGCCAATATTATATACTTGATCAGCAGATGCAGAGTAGGTTTCGGCCTACAAGTGACCAAAGCTGGTCCGTGATCTGACAGCTCTGTATTCCAACTGGCCAAAAGAGCAGAGGAGCAGTGACTGCGGCTCTACGCCTCTGCATTCGGGGTACGGAGATGGGCTGGTCCCCACCATCGGTTGTATTAAGAATAGTTTTCCATTCTCCTGCACTAAGGAAAATGCCAGGACAGTTTCTAGTATTGCCACGGCCACCAACTCCCTCACCTTCTCTGTGCACAAACTTCACTGCTCCAAATCCTCCTGGCCTAAGATAATAATACAACCCCTCGCTTCACTAGCTTGATTGCAACTGGCCTGGCCTTGATGCAAGTGTGTAATGGACTAGTATAACTTGGAAACATTTCTCCAAACCCATGGGTAAATAGTGAAATTATTGAGCTTGATTAGTAGGTATTATTATTATCTATGTAGTTATGTACGATAGATTGTCAGTACCATGTTGCCTCCTTCCCTGGCTGCTCCTATATAAAGAAGACAATAATAGCCCGATATCCTCTCCAAAACCTCACCAGACATGAACAAGTCTTAATCTCCCGACTAAGGATAGGACACACCAAGATCACCCACAACTATCCCCTAGAAAAGAAACAACCTCCCACCTGCAGTAAATGTAACTGTTCTCTCACTGTCAAGCATATCATCTCAGAAAGTCAACTGTATCACCATTGGTGCCAACACTACAACATACCTAAGGGAATGGAAGTGACACTGGCTTAACCAGCACTGAGTCATCAAGTCATCAACTTCCTCAAGGTCACTGGCTTGCACTACAAAATCTAATTACATTATACTATCGTATTTATATTTTCCTTATAGTTACAATATTATTATTACGATTACTCTGTAATCATATACAAGAGTCGCAATAAGACCATGGAGTTAATGCGACTATAAACAACCCTAATATAAAAACCAAAATGTTTTTTAATGCTGCCATTCCTCTTTCAAAAGCTGTTTATTTAAAGAACGTTAACAAACAGAAACAAAAACACGCAGTCAAGACTCCGCAGGACACAGCCCCTCCTATCCAAAACCTCCCTTTGCCCTCCACTGTTACAAACATCAGCCCTCGCCACTCAAGGATCAATCAATCAATCAATCAATCAATCAATCAATCAATCAATCAATCAATCAATCAATCAATCAATCAATCAATCAATACTGATCTGCATTTAGGGCAGTCGGCCAGGTGGCAGATATCCTATCTGTTGTTTTCCTAGCCTTTTCTTAAATGATTTCAAAGAAATTGGAAATTTATTGAACATCTCCCTTCGTAAGTTATTCTAATCCCTAACTCCCCTTCCTATGAATGAATATTTGCACCAATTTGTCCTCTTGAATTCCAACTTTATCTTCATTTTGTGATCTTTCCTACTTTTAAAGACGCCACTCAAACTTATTCGTCCACTAATGTCATTCCACGCCATCTCTCCGCTGACAGCTCATTCTCCATGACTGTCCATTTTTCATCTATTGTGTCTCCTTCAGCCTTTTAATTTAGTCCTTGAGTAACATCTTCCTTGAAACAATCCCTCACTCTCTTTTCTTTCAACTAATCTTAGTCCCATCTTCTTGCATTCCTTTCTTTAATTTCTTCAACATCAGGCCACATCTCATTAGCATGACCACCAAGGTGTGGGCCGAGTCCACACCAACTCCTGGGAAGGTCTTGCAATCCAATACCTAGTTTCTGAATCTCTGCCTAATTATAATGAAGTCTACTTGATACCTTCCATTGTCCCCAGATCTTGTCCACATATGCAGCCATTGTTTTAGGGTGTCTGAAGCAAGTATTATAAAGGACTAAATTATGATCAATGCAGAATTCAACCAGATGACAGCCTCTTTCATTCCTTTGTCCCAGTCCTAATTTTCCTAAAGGCCTACTACTGCATTCCAGTCTCCCATCAAAATTAGATTCTCGTCTCCTTTTATCATTTCATATATTCTTTTGATCTTCATCATCTGCTGAACTAGTAGGCATGTAGACCTGCACTAGTGTGGTGGGCATTGGCTTGGTGTCTATCTTGACAACAAAAATTCGTTCACTATAATGATCATAGTATCTTACCCGGTGCCCTATTTTCATATTCACTATTAAGCCAACTCCTGCATTTCCTCTGATTGATTTTGTTTTGATTATTCTATAGTCACCAGACCAAAAATCCTGCTCTTCCTGCCACCGTACTTCACTTTTGGCTACCAACTATATGTAACTTTAGTCTATCCGTTTTCCTTTACAGATTCTCTAATCTACTACAATGATTCAAACTTCTAACATTCCACTCTCCGACTTGCAGAATGTCAGTATTCATCTCCCTGATTTTGCACTCTTTCATGTAGTCCCCACCCAGAGATCCAAATGGGAGACTATTTTACCTCCAGAATATTTTACCTGGGAATAACCCATCATCAGTACATCTTTCATTCATTCATTCATACATACAGAGAGAGCAGCATGTCCTCGGGAGTTAGGTATGGCTGTAGTTTCCTGTTGCTTTCAGCCGTGCAGCAGTATCAACACAGTTGAGCCATGTTAAATATTATTATCAGTCGATCATCCAGACTGCCGTCGTTGCAACTTCTGAAAGGCTGCTACCCACCTTTTGATGAACCATTTGTTAGTCTGGTCTCTCAACAGATAGTCATCCGATATGCTTGCACCAACGTCTCGGCTATCTGCTTCATTGGGATGCACAAGTCTCCCCACTGCAGCAAGTTCACATAGTTTACAGGAACTTCAGTGTGACATTATCTGTTAATAGTTTACTCCAACTGACAATAAATATTTCTGAAATCTAAAATCAGGACTTTTGGAATATTAGAGAAGGGTTAACCAGGACACAGGATTTTACTGCCAAGGTTGGGATTATCCTGAGCAAGCCAGAATGGTTAGTCACTCCAGATGACCCATCAGAGGCAGCAGCAGCAGCTGGACTGAAATTATTCTGCTGATAATGGTTTTGCTGCATGGAACAATGTAACACACTTCCAACTGTCAAGCTTATTACACCATTGACAATTAAATAGATAAGGATTTTTTAAACATAAAAGAGAGAAAACACAGTGTTGAATCACATTACAATAATTATATTTTATTCTGTACAAAAGTCAGTTATAAAATATTTCCCATCATGGAGTATGGTGTATAGTGACAAAGGTGCTGAATATAAATAACAGGAAAAAACATCCACTGTACCATTTGAGAAATCCGCTACATATCTGCACATACAGATCAGATCACTGCTTATATAATCTGGAGAGGAATTTTTAGGGAAATACAGTATATCTCTCTATACACATTAAACAGACATATGAAATTATTAGCCTTGACATATGGCTGAACTACAACAGAACTAACTGATATAACGGCACAAATATAGCAGACCATGCTGGTTACCTGGTGACAGTTGAGCGATTCTATATTATTGAACACAATTTTGGCCTCTGTTAAAATAGGCTTTGCATTTTTCTAACCCAGAATTCAGCTACAATAATTTATTGAGTTAATTAAAAATCTGGCAAAAGTAAAAGTAAGCACCTTATTTGATGTTAGAAAATGCTCCTCCCACTTTGTGGAGAAATACATTATCAAATCTTATCATGTGCATACCATTTGAATCCAGAACAAGCTGTCAAAAGAAATCAAGAACTATGTTCAGAAATGGCCAAGGATGTGACACTGCAAGTTAGCTTTGTCTTCTCCTTCTTGTCACACTGGAATTGGTTTTTAGATAGTATATTGTATACAAAGTACTTGTGGTTTATACATTCCCCATTCAGAACACACCATAGTTACATCAACAACTGAATTTAAAAAATGAGGATAGTACACTAACTAAAATAAAAGGGATAATTGTTCACATACAACTAGGAGCCTTAAATGTACATACATACATATGTTCAAAATAAATATTAATATCACATGAACTGATGAACAATTTGTGGTCTCAAGCTTTCATGTAAGAAGTCTGAAGCAGAGGTCTTCTCCTGGAACCCTCTGTTTCTTAAGCGAGAGGAAGTTGTCAACTCCTTCATGGCAATAATATAATTCAGAAACATAATATTCCATCCCTAGGTCAATGGAAGTTTCAATAGAAATGAAAAGGTCTGGTTGATGGAAAAGTAGACCAAATAGGCTATATGACATACCCCAGTAACAGTTTAAAGCTCAGCTACCAAAATAATAAAGTGGTAATACTATGCCAAACATATATACATCTTACAAACATCTTTAAACCTGACAGAAAAATGTTGGTCAATTTCACTTATAAATGGTTAAGAGATTCTATGCTTATTGTTTGATCACTGGTTTGCATTGTCTTACTACCATTACATAGACTCTTCCTCAAAACAGCACATGATGAATATATCAAGAACTTACAGTAATGGAAATTAAATATTTGTACGGTAATTTGTCAGCCAACATTTTTTAAACTAGCCATTTAAACCCTGCATCTTATTACTGCTCTCACATTGTGAATAATATTACTAAGAAAATAATCAAAGTCAAGAGAAGTATATTTATCTCACAGCACCTATGCCACAATATATTCAGATTAGAGATACTGAAAAGAAATTAAGAAGAAGTAACTTGAGAGAAAAGAAAAAGAATTAGGTGAGAGAGTTGCAGACAAGATTGTAACAAACAATTCAAACTGCAATTATGTAATCTACCTACCAATAATGACTTATTTAATTTTGAAATATTTCAGTAATACTCCATAATAAGTAATTAATCATCTCAGCAGGACTCATCAGCTGGCATATTCTTGAAACATTGTCCTGTCAGGACTTCATCACATGACCAGGTGCTTAGCTGAGTCAGGTTATTTTATCTATGGCATACCGTATCTTAAACAGACATTTTTTTTTTTTTTTTTTAATCTTGGTCCTTCCCAAATGATTGGCTAATTCTTGTACCATACATCATAACCCTCAAATGAAGTTGATAAATGCTATACTTAATGGTTTTCATTGCAGTAACCAATATTTAAACATTTTTATAACTTAAGACATTTCTTTTATAATAATCAGAGAACAGCACGGAAATTTTATACCAGCTTTCATACACCAATGAAAAGAACCAAGTGTTTTCATTGCCATGGTACACAATCAGTACGTCCAAACCGATGAAATCTCCTCAGCAGCTTGTTACGGTATAGAATACTGTCAAATTATCTAATTATTGTCTGTCTTCATGGCTAAATGATTAGCATGCTGGCCTTTGGTCCAGGGGGTCCCGGGTTCAATTCCGGCCAGGACAGGAATTTTAACTTTCATTGGTTAATTCTGATGCCTCAAGGACTCGGTGTGTGTGCGCACCATCCTCACAGATGCGATAGTCACCTATACAGCGTCAACTCAAAAGACCTTTACCAGACCTCTTCGGAGGCCAAACACCATTAATTAATTAATATAATTACTCAAGCAATTTTATCAATTTTGGAATGAATCAATACCTAAATTCAGTTGATCTTCTCCAGGGTAATAGAATATTTCTGTCATATGACTAGATAATTCAGTGCACATTCAAGCAACCAATACCAAATGTATGTCCGTGTTTTAATAAGCCAAGTTCTTTTGTACAGTGAAATACAGCAAACTGTGAACTGTCTGGAGGTGTTCTTCGACTGAGCACACGTGCATCCAGCTGGTGACGGGGACAAGGTAACGCTAGCTGCTTGTTATCAGTGTGGATCTGGAACTGGTTCAGTTCAGTTCAGTTATTACATGCAGTGGATTTTTCTTTTTCGGTATTTAATCGAGAAGTGAAATATTGCTCGGTATATATTTTCTACTGCACTACATGTATTTATTTATGATTTGTACGTGTTAACTCGGTCAGGCCGTCAAGTTCAAAGATGATTTGCGAGGAGATTCCCAGATGTGAAAGTTTACTTTTACATTAAATTTTAGGCCACTGGTAGTGTTCAGTCTTAAAAACCTAACAGACAATGTAGGGTTCTCACCGAAGAAACACAAAGCAACTTTGGTCATCATTTGATTCCTCCAAAATTCCCTTACATGTCTTTCACAACAAACTGACATTTCTTATGGCTCTGTGCAACGAGCTACTAAACTGTTAACTGTATCCACTCCAATTTAAATTCCCAGTTCTTGGACTTTCTATTCTTGATTTATTTAGGTGAAATTTACTTCCTATACCACTGTCATTATTCTACATGAAAAAATTAATTTTGTTTACAAAGCAGAAATAATTTATGTTACACAGATTATTTCTCAGTACTTTTTTCTCACATTTGACCAATGTATGGTACAACCTAAAGCCCTTGCCAACATGTAAACCGGATTTTCAGTCACATGTTAACTTACAAACCGTGTCGCATGTCTGCCCCTTTCACAGCAAGACTAAGAATTATCAGCACCACCATGAGTATCTTTGACATTATCATCATCAGCATCATCAACACCATTATGAACATCCCTATTAGGCCTAGGACCTTTAGATGAATTTTTACCAGCAGTTTTGGATTTACAGTTCTACATCTTTTTGGCTTATAAGAAGGAACACTAAACAAAAAACTTATCTCTTCAAGTTCAGATTCCAGTGCTTGATCACCTTCACCCTCTAATTCAGAAAACTCTGCATCAAGAACCAGCAGGATCTTGTCAACAGATTAATTTATATACTGTAATATATAAGATATATCTGATTAATCCAAGCTCTTATTTATATTTGGGCTGGAGAATACAGAATAGAAATCTGTTATCAAATGAGAATGAAAACTCACGAGCACCATGAACAGAAGCACACTAGCGATTGGAAAATTTACTAAGGGAAATCTTTGATAGATTTCCAACTCCTTTGAAATAATTTAAGAAAAGACTAGGTAAACAACTGATAAGGAATCTGCCACCTGGGCACAGCCCTAAATGAAGATCAGATAGTTAGACTGATGCTTTCACGGCCCGTAATTAAAGACATGATAATAAGCACACCTGGCATGGAACTTGAAGGAGGAATATTTTTCTTAGGCGATAAATTTAAGCTAAAAATGAGCAAATACAGGGAGTATAATTTAAGACTTCATAGCAAAAGAAAGAAAGAAAGAAGAACAAAGAAACAAATTAGTAAATGAAACTGAAATCTCTTTGAGCTTTGTTGCAAGCTTCACATCTTATGAGATTTTGAAACACACTTTGCAGTTCATGAACATTGATGGAACACAGTGTTCCTAATTTCAATTTTTAATTCTTCTGCACTTCGAGAATTATTCCTGTAAACTTTTCCTTTGAGATGTCCCCATAGATAAAATGTGCATGTGCTTAAATCAGGTAAATGAGGGGACCTTTACTGATAATATGATCAACATCGAACATTTCTTACATCTGTCACACAAAGCTACTGAGAGGCAGGCTACATCTAGACCGAGGGGCTGGACACTATTCGCTAGCCAATTCCAAAATCTTATTCTTGCAATGAAATCTGTGGGCTATATGTTATGGAATGAATGAGTCCGCTAAGATCATAAATGTAATAATTTTGTTGCATTACGTGCTGACGAATGTGAAATACCAGTTTCCTGACCTAGTCTCCAAAGCGACTTACGTGGAGGGATTTGCAGTCTTGCCTGTATATCTTCTAACCTCTCCTGTGTGAGAGCTGTTTTCCTTCGCAGTTTTTTCTTATTAGTTACAGAACCAGTAATATGCCACTTGTGAACATGTTATTACATGTAACATATTGATGGTATTGTAGAACCAGGAAACTGTCTACGGAATTTTCGAATGTACCTATTAGCTGATTTCTTCTTCTTTTACAAATAACACTCAGCAAAAATATTCTCTGTACTGTTGCGATAATAACCTCACAACACACCTTAAATTTCCAATAGCTACTAGTGAACTACTACGTCAGCTGTCAAGACTTATCACGCCAAGCTTGACACAAGCCATATGGCACTTGCCTGGGGATTGCCACGACCTGTGAGCAGATCAACTATACTCCCTGTATCTTGACTCAAAGGAAGGGTTTTACAAGAAAACATGACACATTTGCGAACCGCATATGTGCTGAGAGTTCCAAAAACGCATGATGGATGGGAGGACAATGCACATAAACACCTTGTCACATAGTGTTGACTTTGGAGATGATACAACATTAAGAGCTGTAGACACATTGAGCCGATGACCTCGATATTAGGCCCCTTTAAACAACAAGCATCATCATCATGTAGACACATTGTAGACATAGGAGCAGAAATGGTTGAAGTTAAAACCATATAAAATAAACTGTGGCACATGCCCATCAACCATGCGATCCTGTACGCAGGCACACATTTTGTGAGTGGAGTCTGAATAGTGCATAAAATGGAGGAGATGACTTGTATTTAATCTTTTTCTTGGACAAGGCCTGGCTCCACTTTTATGTGTGTACACGAAATAATCATTACTGGAGTGCTGCCAAACCTTTATAGTTTGTTCGATCTCCCAGTAGTTTTCTCCAATCAGATATTTGATTCAATGTACAAGTAAGGAGAAGTATACTGGGAGTCAAAGCAGATGACAGTAATATTCAGAAATGTTATGACAGTGAGTGTGGATTCTGATGTAGATTAAATTTCACAAATCACCAGATACGGCTGTATGGTGCCCCATTATTAGCAAAAGAATTATAGGACCATTCTATTCTCGTCACAACAGTTGTTTCCATCACATACGTGAGTTCAGTTTTGTCTCCTTTTGCTACAGAATTAACCAACAGGGAGCATGATTTTGTCTTTTTTTCACCAAGACTCTGAAACACCTAATAAACTTAAGAAAAACAGAAAGTGTGTTTCAGAATGACAGAGATATTAACAAGGATTTGTGACACGCTCAGTTCCTTGACCACTTGTGACTTTTGCCTCTAGGGTAAATTAAAAATACTGTATACGAAAAAAACCCTACATACCTTCTAAGAATTGAAACACAATATCTGTGAACTACAGCAGGTTATGGATAATTGCTTGAAGAAAAATGTCTGGACAACAGTGGCCAGTTTCTGCACCTCCTTTCATTAAGTTGGTAAGTAAAATATTTTTGAAATGGTTAAGAAAACTGTTCTATGGTTGTGTCAGCATCACTCGCTTTATGGTTCGTTAGATCTTCCAGTAGTTTTCTCCAATCATATGTTTGATTCAATCTACAAGTAAGGAAAAGTATACTGGGAGTCATTTTAATCAAAATCTGAAGCAGATGACAGTAATATTCAGAAATGTTATAACAGTGAGTGTGGCTTCTGAAGTAGATTAAATTTCACAAATTACCAGATATGGGATAAATGGGTTATACAAAGGAGATGTTTTTCATATGCTAAATATATCTCACACTACGACCTTTAATGGTCAGCCCTACCACATTTTCCCTCTGAATTCAGCCACTGGAATGAACAATGTCAAGCATTCAAACAATAGAAGTGCCCCATTACTATAAACTTTTAACTTGTAATTATATTTTAATAAACAGTCCCAATGTACAGAAGCAAAAGCATTAGAGATAAAAGGAAATGACTATGAAGACCATAGAGTCCTAAATGTGGATACAACCTGGGAGAAAATGTGGTCAATGTTGATAACACCTCCAATGCTGCATGACATCTACGAGATTCAAGGAACTGACAATACTCATAAGAGCAGTGAACTTAATGAACAGTATTTTCATAGTTAGGCTGATGGTAAGAGCAAGAAAGGGAGTCTGCCAATCATTATTAGTGAAGAATAAGGTATTATACATACTGTACATTCAATCCAAGAAATGAGAAAACAGAAGGATGAAACAGAAGCTCATAGTTGTTCATAAATC